>NC_056664.1:78982598-79283519 GCF_018350195.1 Panthera tigris | reverse complement strand
TTCTGGGTATATCTCTATTCAGGATTCACTTTGGTTATAGCATTGTTTCTTGAACCATTTAAGGGAGGATACTTATGGGTGAGATTGTTAATAAAGCAAATGTTTTACACATCTGTGATCATTTTCTTTAACGATAATATATTTACTTAGGTACTTCTCAAGTTTAGCATAGGGGCACTATCTACATTTGTTCAGGATCGGAGGATAAGTTAATGTCAAATAATATAAAAATGGCCACTACAACTGCTTGTTTTCTTTCTCCTCATGAATAATAATTTCCATATAGCAGCTGATATTTTGTAGCTGCAAACAGTGGAATATGGCAGATTTTTTATTTGGACCCTAGGATTTAACCTTTGTCACTGGGCTAGCTTACTTTTAAATGAAAATAAATTCAAGACTTTATTATTTGTAATGTTTACTTGAGATATAACTATTCTAAGACATACCATTATATTACAAATAAGGACGTCTGCCTTTATTCTCATCCCTTTTTTGCAAAAGGCAAAATGAGTAAAAATGTAAAGGAAGTATTTAGAAATACTTTTACACTTCCTCTAAACTATATTAAAATTGTAATTTCTTAGAATTAAAAATTAAGTATTTTCCAAACAATACTTGGGAGTATTTGTATGTAGATAAATATATGCTAGTTAGGGGCGCTTGGCTGGGTCAGTTGGTAGAGAATGTGACTCTTGATCTTGGGGTGGTGAGTTCAAGCCCCATGTTTAGGGGCTTGAATATATATGTAAACTCTACCCTCAACATGATACTTAGTAACTTAAGCAGTATGGTCTGGTGCAGAGATGTTAATTTGGCATGGTAGAACCAAAGCTTTAGGTCTATCTCTTGTAGATTTTCAAACAAGTCAATGCCTCCCAAGAATTTAAGGACCAGTGGTTCAGTGAGATAGGGATTTTGGACTCATAACTTATCTACAGATAACTAGAAGACACTTTCAAGTATTACATGAGGATTATACACCTTATCATCGAAATCACTCCCTTGATGAATGGGGGTATTTATGATCATATCATGAACTCTGGCATTGGTTTATGAGGTCAGTTTAGGCCCTCTGGAAAATGTATGTCTTGTATACCTATAAAGTTAAGCAAATTGAATATAAAGATAATTGAATCAATAAGCCTTTTTAGAAATGTATTCTCTGACAGAAGTGTTAGATATTCCAGGTTGATTCAGCTTATCTCTAATCAATACAATAATGATGTACCTTTTTTTTTTTTTTTTTTTTTTACTTAAAGGAATCCTGTGGAAAAAAGATTGAAATAGGAAACAGACTATTATACCGCATCAGTAGTATTTTCCCTCCAAAATTATAATGTTTTTATTCTGTTTAGAGTAAAGGGATATATGAGTCTTACATTCTAGGAATATACTGCAACTGTGAACTTAAGAAATAGTACCAACTTGTGAGTAGATAGATGGTTACTGTTTTATAAAAGTAGGTGATTTTAAGTATATGGTTCATTTAATTTAAAACACCGTATCCAACCTACATGTTTATAGTAAATAGATTACAAGTTAAAATCAAGGATATCTTGGGGTACCTGGGTGGCTCGGTTGGTTGAACATCCAATCTTGATTTCGGCTCAGGTCATGATCCCAGGGTCATGGGATCAAGCCCTGCATTGGGCTCTTTCCTGAGTGTGGAGCCTTAAGATTTTCTCTCTCAAAAAAGAAATTAAAATGTTTAAAAAAGTGTAATTGGGGGGCGCCTGGGTGGCTCAGTTGGTTAAGTGTTCAACTTTGGCTCAGGTCATGATCTCACGGTTCGTGAGTTCGAGCCCCATGTCGGGCTCTGTGTTGACAGCTTGGAGCCTGGAGCCTGCTTCGGATTCTGTGTCTCCCTCTATCTCTGCCCCTCCCCACTCTCGTGCTCTCTCTCTCAAAAATTAACGTTAAAAAAAAAAATTTTTTTTTTAAAGTGTAATTGGAACACAAAGCAAAATTACTACTCTAGTTTATGAGTGTACGTCTATGAACTAAATGCCTAAATCCTATGCACTTTTTAGAAAGGGCATAGTAGAGTTAGATTGAGGAAAACCAGAATTCTTTGCTATGATGATCACTTGTTTCCTAAAGAAATAACTACATTCTAGTTTTCTTAGCTTATCCTAATACTATAGACTTAAAATGCTGTTGACTTTAATTTCAAGAAAAATCTCAGTATAAAATAGTCTTCCAAGCCCCAAGTGATAGCCAACTTCTTTTAATAGTAAGTTAATATTAAGTAAATAAATTTTAATGGCTTTTTTGAGGGGAAGGGATTAAGAATCATTCCTATTACATTGGTGAGGCAGTATCTACTTTGTGAAAATAATACTTTACAAGTTGAGAACAGTAGTCTGTTGAAGACCTTTTCAAAATTGACATAAGCTATAAAACTGGTCAAACTCGTCTGGGCAATATTATATATTTTTAAAATATTTATTTACTTACAGAGTGCATGCAATCAGAGGAGGCGCAGAGAGTGAGAGAGGAGAGAGAAAATCCCAAGCAGGCTCCTCGCTGTTAGCACAGAGCCCCACATGGGTCTTGATCGCATGAACTGTGAGATCAAGACCTGAGTTGAAATCAAGAGTTGGATGCTTAATTGACTGAGCCATCCAGGTGCCCTATAGACAATCTTATTATTTTAAAAATGAGGGGGCGCCTGGGTGGCTTGGTCGGTTAAGCGTCCGACTTCAGCTCAGGTCACGATCTCGCGGTCCGTGAGTTCAAGCCCCGCGTCGGGGTCTGGGCTGATGGCTCAGAGCCTGGAGCCTGCTTCCGATTCTGTGTCTCCCTCTCTCTCTGCCCCTCCCCTGTTCATGCTCTGTCTCTGTCTCAAAAATAAATAAACGTTAAAAAAAAAAAAATAAAAAAAAAATGAGAAGGATTGTTATTTAAGGTTACTTTAACACATTGTGAAATATTTATATAATTTCAAAAGAACCTTGCAGAAAAGCATTGATACTCCTCATTGTCACTAAACCTTCAAATTTTGGCCTTAAAATATTAAATGTAGCTGAATTAAGAATACTAATGTTCTGGTTTTGTTAGGGTATTCTGTACAATTTTTAATGGGTATATAAAGTCGAACCATTTTTGGCATTGTTTTATACTTTGTAATTCTCTCAACATATAATCTACTAAATGAGTTTTTTAAAAAAAATACCACTTAAAAACATGAAAATTTTTTATTCTAAAATATCTCATGAAAAGTACTTTATACAGAGCTTTAAGCTGCCTGTTAGTAGTCAAATATAACTGATGCTCTTTAAGAGGTTTTGTTTGACTGAAAAGGTGGCAGTTTTTGTCTGAAATATGTCTGTCATTAAAAGTGGAATTATATCTCTTAAGGAATAATTTTAAATACTTTTAGCTTTCCATTGGCACCACTGGTATTAATTCAGCATTAAAGGTTTAAAGAGTAGGAACCAACCAAGAGTTAAGAGTTTTACACTCCCTTGCCCTCCTACTCCCAAGTCACTTCAATGCTAACCAGACCTTCAGCCATCTCCTTTCTTCTCTTTTGGGAGTTATACATTTTTTCTTAAAGTTGTTACACTGTAGATACTTTAACTTTGCTCTCAAACCATGGACAGTTATAAGTCCCCTTCAGAATCTTTATGTAGTTTCCATCTACCTCTTCATCCTCCCTTAATTAAACTTTCTTCAAGCATTAACATTTATGTCAATATTAACATTAATGTCAACTGTCAGATTTCCCAAATAAGCCAATGCTTAAATACATTATCCTCTCTCTAATCTTTCAGTTCTTATTTACAAAGGCTTTGGTGTTTGTCATTAATTAGAGTTGTTCTTTTAGAAGTGTTATAACCAACTAACCAGACTATTTGAAAGTGCAAAGAAAAAATAACCAGAGATGTACAGTTTACAACCTCAAAGATTATTTGTCCTGTATGGTACGTGTAAGCTTTTAGAATTATTGGCATATTACTCAACTTACATATAATGTTGGAATGAACTAGTAGAGCAGCCTTCATGTTACCCAATTCTATTAACATTTTGTTACAAAACTTAAGTAAAAAAATAATTCTGCAGTGAATACCCGTATACCAACTACCTAAATTCTATAATTAACAGTAGATTGTACTTGCTTGCTATATATATTACATATATACAGTATATCTATCTATTTTCCAATTATGTTGAATTTAACTGTAAAATTTTGAAAACTGGAGTGTTCATAGAGTATTTCAGTTAGCTAAAAAATGATCAGAAAACGGTCGAATAACTTTATAAACCTAATTCTTCTTGGGAAATTCAGGTTGTGGTCTCAAGCATCAGATTACAGGAACTTAATAGACACAGATGATTAAGGAATGCACAATGAGTAGGACCTTTGGAAAGCTAATGGAAAAGGGCAATCCAATCGTTGATATTAACCCTTTCATTCTAAAATTCGAGAGCAGTAAATGATTGCTTAAAGAGTAAGGATAATTTCAACCATTGATAACCCTTATTTTATAGCAAGATGATCCCTTGTAATTGTAGATATCCAAGGTTTTGATAGGAAGAACCAAAGATCTCTATGATTCTATATTGTTAAGTACGGTATATAATAAATATCTTCCTGTTGAAAGATCTTACTGTTGGGGCACCTGGCTGGCTCAGTCGGAGCACACAACTCTTGGTTTTGGGGTTGAGTTCAAGCCCTATGTTGGGTATGAAGACTACTTAAAAATAAAACCTTAAAAGAAAAAAAAGATCTTACTGTGGAAGGCAATTCTGAGTTCAATTTCAATAAGACATTTGCATGCTGGAAATAATCAAAAGTCATCAAAATGTTTTCTACGTGCCATACCCTCCCCAAGACTCCAGACTGCTAAGAACCCATTTGTAATTTGGTTTTGGCAACTAATCAAGATAATTTCTAATTTTAGAATAAATGAACTAATTGTAATAATTTAGGAGTAGCTATGGAGGAGTTTCATTAGTATCTCTTATCTTTACAACCAGATATAAAATACCACATATTTTCTGCCACTTTATATATTGGACTAGAAAAATTACTTCCCTGAATCCTTTCTTATCCATAAAGGCTATTATTGTGTGAATCACTAAAGAAGTATTTTCATTATTATTATCAATGTCTTTTAAGTTACTACATGTTCAAGATACATGATCTAATTAAATGGAGCTTGAATAGACCATATAGCTTCCTTTGACAAAGGTGCATATAATTTTCCATGAAGGTTGCTTCTGCCAATCCTCCCATTTTTTCTGTTCCTACCATTACTTAATTCAGAGACTGGAATTAATGCTACAATGCACGATAAATTATTCCTTGAACAGAAAGAACTTTACATTTGTGTCACTGATTCTACACTAAGAGAACATTACTATAAATTCTGCTTTAGAAAATGAATTCTAAGGGGAGCCTGGGTGGCTCAGTCGGTTAAGTGTCCAACTCTTGGTTTTGGCTCAGGACATCATCCTGGGGTCATGGGATTGAGGCCCGCGTTAGGCATGAAGCCTGCTTAAGATTCTCCCTCTCTCTCTTTCTCTCTCTCTCTCCCTCAAAACAGTCAAACAAAAAAGATAAAATGAATTCTAAGATCTCAACAATGGACCCTCAGTAAATGCAACCAACACCTTTTATAAATCTTAAACTGTAATTCTATTTGAGGTTATAGCACAAGTTTAAACTTGATAAATACAGTTCCTGGGTGTTAGGAACATTACTTCTACATTTCAGCGTATTTAATTTAGAATTCCAAGATAATTGCAAAGGATATGAAAAGTAATCTGAAAACTGTCAGAGATTAATTCAAGACAACCTAATCCAAGAAATTTAAAGAAAAGGGATTTAGTTGAAGCATAAAATAGATTATCCATAACTCTTAAAAATCCACCCCATACCTACAAAGAAGCTTATCTAAAACTTTAAAGAAAGTTTCTTTCAAAGATTAAATTTGTGTTTATAAACAGCATTCTATAAAATGTACTCTCAAATTTCTGATTAAAAAAAAGTAGTTCCTGAATTATACATGATTTGCACGTACACACTTCTGCCATCTCATCTCAAAACATACTCTTTCCATTTGAAACTCATTGTAAAAAAAATTGTATTTGGTGATTTTTGGAAGATTTATGGATTCAGGAGAAAAAGGAGTGCAAAAAAACAACTTTGAGGAGTTAGCTCAGGAATCAGACGCTCAGCAAGACAGGCCCATGATTTTAAAACGTATTTAGTTCAGCAAATGTCTTTCAAAAATTTAATATATGGGAGGATGATGAAACCAACAGCCTTTCCATACCCAAGTATGTGTAGAAGCCATGGAAACTGGGGAGCCTTCCACCCTCTAAAGGACAATGTATTCGGCAATATGATGGAGGGTCATTCGGAGATGGGAGATGCACAAAAAAGGGAAATAGAAGAATAAAATGTTAGGGGTGCCTGGCTGGCTCAGGAGGTAGAGCATGCAACTCTTGACGTTGGGGTCGTGAGTTCTGAGCCCCACTTTGGGCCTAAAGATTACTTTTAAAATAATTTATAAGAGGGGCACGAGGGTGGCTCAGATGGTTAAGCATCAGACTCTTGGTTTCGGCTCAGGTCATGATGTTGCAGTTTGTGAGTTTGAGCCCCATATTGGGCTCTGTGCTGACAGCACAGAACCTGCTTGGGATGCTCTCTCTCCCTCTCTCTCTGCCTTTCCCCTGCTTGCTCTGTCTCTCTCAAAGTAAGTAAACGAAAAAAATAAAATAAAATTATAAGGGGCACCTGGGTGGCTCAGTTGGTTAAGCATCTGACTCTTCTTGATTTCAGCTCAGGTCATGATCTCTGTGAGTTTGAGCCCTGCGTGGGCTCTGTGCTGACAGTGCAGAGCCTCCTTGGGATTCTGTCTCCCTCTCTCTCTGCCTCTCCATGCCCCGCCCCCCCTTGGCTCTCTATCTCTCAAAATAAAAATAAATCTTTAAAAATAAAATAAATTATAAAAGGTTGGTTTTACCCAGCTTGAAATCTTGGACTAACAAAAGAGAAGTAAACTTTATTATTTTCTCCCTGCACCAAGTGGGCCCCCAATATCAGAATTCAGAACTTAAATTGGAAAACGGTTTCCTAACAGACTTTTACAGGTACGTAGAGAACCAACCAGCATTTAACACCATTCAGAGGCAATACCAACAATTTGCTATCATAGGTGAAGTTCAGAGTCCATGGGAGGCAGAAAGGATGGGGTCAAGAGTACTGTTAAGTGTTAAGCCTTGTGAGGGAAAAAGGCTACAGGAAGACAAAATATTTCATATTTCAGTTCCATTTTCATGTTGTAATTAGTGCTTCTGTGCACTTACCAAAGCTATACTTTCTAGGCCTGAGCTATTTTCTACTTGCTGTGTATTTCCATGTGGATATCCTAAACGCCCCTCAGAATTCAACATGCAAATCAAAATTACCTTCTATAATTCAGATCCCCCTCTAGAGTTCTCTAATTGCTAGTTTTAATCTCCCTAACTGCCCAATTTAAAAACTCTTTTCTGGGGCACCTGGGTGGCTCAGTGGGTTAAGCAACTGACTTAGGCTCAGGTCATGATCTCGCGGTTGGTGAGTTCAAGCCCCGCGTCGGGCTCTGTGCTGACAGCTCAGAGCCTGGAGCCTGCTTCGGATTCTGTGTCTCATTCTCTCTGCCCCTCCCCCACTCTCTTGCTCGCTCTCTCTCAAAAATGAATAAACGTTAAAAAAAAAAAAAACACCCTGAAATAAATAAAAACTCTTTTCTTACCCTCCATGCAGTTGGTTAAGTCTTAATTCTAACTTCAAAACATGTCCCAAGTATAAGTCCATGTCGGGGTACTCCCTCTGATAATGTCCTTAAGCCCATTTCTTTTATTTTAAACTACTGACATATACTTTTTCCTCAAGCTTTTCCTTTCCAAGCTGTTCTCCATATTTTCACCCGTTTTCTTTTTAAAGCAGGAATCTCTTTCCCTTATTTACCTTTGATGGCTCTGCCATGCCTGCAGAATAAAGTTGCAACTCTTTGCCATGACATGCAAGGCCCTTCAGGTTATTACCCCAGCACACCCTTCAATATATTGTATCTCCTTTCTCTGCAAGTCTTCCACATCTTTTTACACCACTGTCCATGCACTTTTACTCTGACAATTATTTTTCTTAACATGTCAAATACTATGTCAAATATCTTAAGGCCCAATTCAGTGCTGCTTCTAAGATACCAGATTCTGAAGTAGACAATCCCTACTCACCAGAATTAGTCACTACCTTCTGGTAATAATGACTTGTTTTCACCCCCTCAGGCATTTGTTGTTGTAGGGAAGGGGAATGCAACTTGTATTTTAGTTACATTTGTCATTTCTTCCCCAGCCACCTGTAGTTAACTTTCTGTTCTGCCATTTATCCTTGTATTTCCTGAACATACTTCACACGTAAGCCCCCACACATTAAACTGTAGACATGCTGCTCAGAAATGTCACAAAGGAACTGAGAAATGTCAAACAAGGGGGGAAGGGGTGTTTTGAGACAGTTTTATTTTCCAAAAGACAGGGACTCTGTATTAGTTTCATTGTTAGAATTTTTATAATCTTATACAGAAATGTGTTATCAAAACTGCAGGAATGAACCATTTTCTGGAATCAGACTGGGAGAGATGTCAGATCTAAGCCAACTCATTGGTTTCAATATTTGTAACACATTGCTAGGAAAAAAAAAAACCCTAAAAACTAGTGACTAAATATTGAGAAAATTTTCAAACTATGGTCAGAATTTCTAAGATTGATTTTCCAACTATTTGTGAAGGCATTTGCATCTATTTGAGCAGGAGTGGCAGGAATGGAGATTCACACAAAATGTGAATGTCAAATAGAAGTTCCTTTGCATCTTTAAACCCTTCTTTCCCTTCCTTTCTAGAAGGGATTGCTTGGTGTCCCCATTCACAATTTGCCTGCCTTTATGCTACCACTTGAAGGCCTCCTTAATCTCAAAAGCAGCCCTTTTTTTGATTCTTAAGCCATTTAATATGGTTCTTTCTCCACCTATTCCTCTGGAGGAACCAGGAATAGGGCAGAGGTGGATGGCTTTGAGTCAGGACAACCCAAACCCTCCCTCAGACATCTAAATGCTTTGCTTTTGAGAAGATGGTGGGGGTTGAGGGATGACAAGGCATCCAAGAGTCTAGCCTATCTACCGCAGCAATAGCTCCTCACAATTTCACCCTGACTTGGGTGGGCTGCCAGTTGCCCTCTCCCAGATCCATTCTGGAGCCTGATGCTGAGCAGCACAGCACAGGGATAGGGCCTAGGTTTGTTCCTTCTCATCACCAAAAGTTGAGTTAGGGCTTTGAAAAGAGGGCAAGTAATGTGGGTTTTTTTTAGCTAGCTTGATCATGTTTCAGGGAAAAGAAATACAAGTGGTTTTCCCCAAGTGTGGTATGACCTGACCCCATTTCACTTCCACCTTTGTACCACACACAGGCTTTATACTAAAATAATGCGAAGGAAAGGCATGATTACATAGTATAGTTGATCCCTGAACAACATGGGGGCTAGGGGTGCCAGCTCCCATGCAGTCAAAAATGCACCTAACTTGGCTCCCCTAAGACTTAACTATTAATGGCCTACTGACCAGAAGCTTGGTAAGTCAGTTAACACATATTTTCTATGTATTACATACTGTATTCTTACAATGAAGTGAGCTCCAGGAAAAAAAAACAAAAACAAAAAAACATGTACAGTACTATATTTACATATGTATTTATAAAAACTCATGGGTAAGTAGACTAGCACAGTTTAAACCCATGTTATTCAAAGGTCAACTGGATGCCTAAAAACCTGAATTCTGGTCCTAATAAAATGTCCATTATTTGCCTGATACATTCTAGTCTTTTAACTCACAAACCACATACACCACCTTAAAATCTGTATTTTAACTTACAAACCACCTTTAAGTTTGAAAACAATGATTCTAGTCAACCTTCTAATGGTGAGATTTGGTCTCTTACCTTCTTTTCCTTTATCTGCCTACAAGGACACTAAAATACTTAGCACCAAGATTAATGCAAATAAAAGTCCTATGGTGTTACTGTATCAGCAGTATGTGCCACTTTATCAGTAGTAGGAGTTTAGTATCAAATTGTATTCTTATCTAAAAGCAACCTCACCATAAAATACCTCACATCCAGGTATGTTCTATAGTGAAGTGCCACTGCATAGAACAATTTCCACTCACATATAAACCTTTCAGCCCTTTACAATGATGAGCCCCTTTACCAGGCTACTAGATAAAAACTTAGACCTGAAGCTGGTGACTCTGAAGTGTTTGCTTTATATACCCACAAAACCAAACAGGGACAGTAACATTGGAGGAAATGAGAACCCTCATGAATGGGTTTAATATCTCTACAAAAGGAGCCCAAGAAAGCACCCAAGCCCCTAGACTCCCAGCTATGGACCATGAAGTGGGCTCTTAGACATTATCTGCTGGTGCCTTAATCTCAGACTTTCCGGCTAACTGGATTGAGAAGTAACTTTATATAAGCTACCCACACCTTCTACTGTCACAGCAGTCTGAAGAGACTAAGGCTGCGGAATACCATTTTACTATAACGCCAAAATTATTAACTTTTTAAGTTTGCTAATACTTTTTCACAAGGTCAGCTGTAGTGTAATTCAGCCAACTTTATTCACTCTTCAAATTACAAAACCCATTACTTTATAATAACCTATTTCCTTTACCAGTGAACACTTCTTGAAAAAAATCTTAAAAAAACTTTTACAAGATTGACATCTTACTGTTAGTTTTTCTAATGCATTTAATGCTGCTAGCTATGTATAACATATATAATAACAAAGTATAGCTTTCTCTACATACATGCAAGAATGAAGCATTTTATAGCCAGGGCCAAAGAATGGTTGGCTGGATTATGTATGAACTGTGTAAACAAGACTGCAGGCACTTCTGTTAACTAGTTCTCAGGTTTTGTGGTGGCTATGTAACAAGCTACCATACCCTCCTGGCACAGCTCATCAATAACAGTGATTCTCAGGTTGTGTCCACACCACCCACTTTTGTATAGCCAGAAAGTCTCCCCTCCTGCATGAACCAAATGTGCAAGACCTAAGACTTTTCTTGAAAAGATAGTAGCACCTTATCTATTCCACCATATATACCCTCTTAACACTCTTTTCCTGTCTAAATATTGCCTAAAACTCAAAAAAAAGAAAAAAACCCACAACCTTTTTTGTTATTCAAGATAAATTTTAGCTCTGTAGAACTAAAAACCACACAGGGAAAATTCATGCTTTAGAACCTTAGAAAACAAAGTGTGAATTTTAAAGTAAAACTACATAAGCTACTATATTTCTTTCAGCAAACTCTAGAATCCAAATCTCCACCTACTTTAACATCAATTACACTTCCTTTGGTTTAAGTACCACCATTCAATATCATAAACCAAACCAAGTGTCATCTTCTTTCACTGAAATTATATGGTAAGTCAAATGGTACTTTATGAAACAGTTCATATATAAAAATAATCTAAGTTACAAACTAACCAGCTTTACTTTCAACAACAGTTTCCATTGCAAAATGGGGAATTCCTCCCCTTAGAGGTAGTACGGTGAAATTATTGGACCCTCTAAATATCAGAAGGAGGAAGGACAATTAGTAATAATACTAAGACATTTAGCCAGTAAAATGGAAAGTTAAAAATCCATCTCCTAGTCACACATTCAAACATGAAAGTCACACACAAAGAATCAAGACTAGTATAAAAGGGGGGGCCAAATTATATTATTATTTAAAAATTTGATTACAACCAATTTTGTTGGCATTAAAATTAGAGGTATTTTAAATTTGAATGGATAAACCAAAACCCAGAAATTAAGTTTGGTAAAAATGGGAATAGGAGTTTTCCAGTAATTACAGATTAGAAGGCAAAAATCAATTTAGAGAAACAAACAAACCCCATGTTTACAATGATTGTGCCACAGATTTAAACTTCAGTAGTGCATTAGTAAACTGTTCACATTTAGATCTTCACCTTGAGATTAGACAGCTGTTTCTTTAAAAAAAAATCTCAGTACCTTGTGCAAATAAATCGGTCTTCCATGTGCCTTAGCACACTTAAAATTTCTCCACTGTATATATACAAAACACCTACCATTTGGTAGGGCAAAATACATACTTTCATAACAAAACTATAATGTACCTCTCAAGTATGAACAATATACACATAATACATGGTATACAGTATTTACAAAATATAAAATATAATACAAGTTGTTTGTAATTTTTGAAACTCCTTTGCACTTGTATGTTACAAGGCAAATTTCCATTTCTGTACCAATTTTCTTTTCAAGAGTCCAGGGATTTTGGAAAAAAAAATGTTTTACAGACATACTGCAATCTGAGATCTAAGTTTGAACTTTTAGGAGAGTTTTTAAGTGTACTGCCATCAACTCCCTATTTTGGTTGGAACTTTCAATAGTGCTTCCCATCCAGTGACTAGGAGGCTTTGGAAGAACACTAGGAGAAGGTGGATCACTAAACTTTGCCCCAGCATAATTTTCCTTTTGGTTCACTTCAGTTAGAAATGCGGATTTCTTCAAATGCATATTTTTAATGTTCTCAGTATTTTTAAAAGGCTTTTTTTCCTGCTTCTGAATTATATCAGATGAAACAGAATCCTGCCAAAAGTTATTTTCATTTCTTTTTGCAGAGGTGATCTTGGTTAGTGGTAAGTTATATTTGCTTTTCTGTCTGTTTATCTTTGGTTGTTCACACAAGTGTATACCATGAACAAGCTGGCCGTGGGGAATGGCAATTTTCTCCGATTTTCCCATCTTTGATTTTAAAACCTACAAAGACAAGGAACATAAAAGTGAATACAGTTCATGATAAAAATTAGTCACGAACCTCACAGCATGTATCTAGTATATTTTCTTCTCCTGGACTTTAGTTTCCTGACCTGACTAAATGTTTATGTGCTCACTGCACTTAAAAATAAGCACACATCTAAGTTTACTACTAAAAATATAATCACCACTGCCACCAATATGGAATGTAGGGAATCAGTTCTAAAATGTCAAAGGGAAAAAAAAAACAGTAACCCAAATTCATCTTTCTGTAACTGTAAGAGTAATGAGGTCCCTTCCAAACATATGCAACCTCCTTTCTTTGACCAAAGTCAGAGGTTTTACAATACGATAATGCCAACAGAAATTTTCACATGCTTTCATTTTGGTTGGCTGAATCTGGTTAAAAATAAAAATTATGTTTATAGATTACTCTTTACCTTTTAGACAAATCCTTTTAAAATTATTGCAGAATAATTTGATTAGTAAGAACTGTATTTTAAGTGATTAAGTGTTTTGATAATGGCTAACACAGAAAAATTACCTCCCAACTTCTGAAAACAAAATTTCAAATATTTAAATATAAAAATTTAAATACTAATCACTACCTTTTCCAAGTATACATACTTATAGCAAATACATAATCAGAAAATTGCTTCCGCCTGCCCCCACTTCCTGGTTTAACTGCTTCAAGAAATTTGCGGCACCAGTTCTAGCCGCCAGTTCTAGTCACTTTCGTAACTCAAGTGATCCTTACAGAGAGCCACGACCCAATGGAAAAGTATACGGTAATTCATCAGGATCACTGCCCTTCCAACACTTGGAATATGGTAGGGTAGCGGGACACAAAAATAGAAAGCTGGGGCACCAGGTAACATTCCATGTCAGTAACTGCCAACAGCGTTCCCTGGTTTTAACAGTTCTATAAAAGAATATTACTGGTAACCAGGAAACAAGACGTACAAAAGCTCACTTTTACATTATTACTCATATTTCAGAGCCACAGAATTTTAAAACCGGAATCTAAGATAATTAAGTAATCACGGCGGTCAAATTTGACTTTTTTCCAAGGGGACAGCGAGAGAAACTACAAATCTCTCCAGTATTCTTCTAACAAGAAATGGCTCTAACTTTTGATCCTAACCCAACACTACGGAAATTGGGTGGCATAACGCCAATTCATCTTATAACTTCTAAAATTTCATCATTCTGGACACAAGTAATAAAATTACCTTCGATTAATAAAGCCCAGTACAGTATAAAGTATATGTAAACAATTCCACTCATCTAATAGACTAGCAAGCAAATGTTATCGTTTCAAAGAGGCAAGAACTGCCACCGCTCCTGCCAACTTTTAAAGATAAAAGTATAGCTAAGCAGGTCTGCCGGCGAGGGACACAGCCCCAGTTGGGCCGGCGCCGCACACGGGGCACCTCTCATCGCAAAAAAGCAAGCCAAACAGAATGGAGCCGCTTGTGGCCCACCAAGTCCCACAACCGGTCGGTGAAACAGTGCACGCGCACCGCCAACTAGTCTTGGAACTACCGACGGTCTGGGAGCCGAAAGCGGTCGCCCACCCTTTCCCCTACCACTGCCAGCCAGCCTCGCCTCCTTCATGAGCGCCGGAGCGCTGCGCACGTAGCGCGCGCTGACGTCAGCCTCCCGCGGGCCCCTTCCCTCCCCCACCCCACCGCGCGCCCGAATACCGAAACCCCCTGGAACGCAGCCAGCCTTCTAAATCGGGGCTGTTGCTGGGGCGCAGCCGCTCCTCTCATTGGCTGGTTTCCGGGAGCCAATCGGCAGCGCCAGCGCATGCCTCCCCCTCCCCCTTCTTCCCCGGGCTAGAACAGAGCGGGCGTCACGGAAACTTCCCTCCCGAGTAAACAGCCGCCCCTCACCCCGGCCCCCTCTCTTCCCGACCCCTCGGTGCAGGGCCCCAGATTCCAGAGCTCGGCCGGACCCATCGAAGGGCCGGAACTCCCCAACAGTCCCCAAGTCCCTCTCGCGGCCCTTACCTCTCTTCTGAATGAGGGTTGGCCGGGCACCGCGGGCGGCACCGGGCCAGGGAAAAGGCTCGCTTCCTCAGTTTGGGTTGCGGCCGCAGGACCCGGGGCCAAATTGGCGGCCTGGTCCGGGACTTCCTGCGCTCCGCTCGGGCCCGTCGCGGGGCTCCGACCGCCCTCGAGGCTCGGCCGGTGCTGCTGGTACTGATGGAAGCGGCTGGGCAGCTGCCCCGCCGGGCTGGCCCGCACCCTCTTCTTCCGCCGCTTCTTTGGTGCTGCCCGAGGGGTGCCTCCCGCCGTAGCTAGACTACAGTTGGACAGAGGTGCTGGGGCGCGAGGCTGCGGAGTCAGACAGGGACCGTCTCCCCCTAAGAAGTGAGGGAGGAAAAGGGTGGGAGGAAGTGCCCGGGGGTCCGGGATCCGGGGTAAAGGCGGCGGGGCCGTGGTCACCATCGGCAGGGCCCCGAAGTAACCGCGGGCGGAAAAGCCCAGGGGCGCAAGACGGCCACCCAGGACAAGTGGCTCCCGCTGTGGGACGGAGACGACGGTCATAGCTCTAGGAGGAAAGTGGCTCAGCAAGAAGAGAAGGAGGAAGTGAAGCCAGCGATCACAGGGCGGCGGCGGCGGCGGCTGCTGCTAAAAGAGCCCGAGTGGAGCGCGGACCATGGTTCGGGCGGTGGCGGCGCAGCAACAAATAGCCTCAGCCTCAGCGCCGAGTGTTGTTATCAGAAGCTCCGCCCTGTGCCCGCCCACCTTCCTGCGAGAGCCCAATCAGAATGCGACGGAAGAGACCACGCCCCTCCGACTCTCCCTCCACCGCCTCCAACAGACACACACAAACAACCAGCTTGCTGCAGCCCCGCACAAAGAGCGCACATTGCGCAGGCGCTGCCAACGGGCTCTTTCGGGAAGAGTCGGTCCCGCGAACAATGAAGTTCCGTTTCAGCCCCACCTCCCCCACCCTTCTTTCTAGCCCCCGCACCTTGCCCCGAAGGCAGTGGTCGCACTGCTAGGTCTAGGCTGAATTGGGAAATGGGGATGGGGGCGGGAGAAGAGTCGAGAAACATCAAGGCCACTAATGCCTCCTCAGCCACTGACCTTGGGAAGTATTTTTTATTTCAATCCCAAGATTATTACATTTTTTTTTAAGATTTCAAAGAACGTTATAGGTATTTCGTACTTGGCAATCGGTCCACATTTAATTTATATATGGCGAAGTGTGGCTTACGTTTTTTTCATTACTCAGGCTACCAGTGCTGTTCATTAGCCAAGGTAACCAGAGTAAGAATTAAGGGAGTGACTTACTGATTGAAATTGTCCCCTTAGTATATAAAGAATTCCCCCAGGAATACGTAATTGAGCATTGGAAATATTACTGTCTTTATACCTGAAGGTTTGGGATCACGAAACGGTGCCGGACACTGAGGAGGAAGCAAAGAAGGAGGCTTGCGTCTCAAAGGAGAAAGTGAAACAGCTCTGCAACATAACTGTATTTTGCTAGCTGTGTGTTATGGAAATCTCACGCTCATCATCTCCCCTCACAGAGCTCACACACAAAAATTGTGGCTATTTATCAAGCACTTTTGTGCCAGAAACTGTTCTTTACATAAATTATGTCATTTGAACCTCATGACAACGCTAAGGAATAGGTACTATATTTTAAACCCCTTTGTAGGAGAGGAAACCGGCTTAGAAAGGCAAAAGGTACTTGTCAAACATCATACAGTAAGTTAATAGAATTTGAACTCCAGTCCAGGGATGGCAAGACCAAAGTTTTAACATCATCCATAGACTAGATTGTAGGTTTTTAGACCACCACGATAATCTTACGCACCTCTGTATCCTCACAGCCTCTAGCCAATATTTTTCAGCTTTGTAGTGCTTAATAAATGTTTCGTGGCTGTTAACAAAGTTGGACAGAGGGAATATCTAAAATAATGCATCCAAAACTTTATTCGTATGGTTTAACCCCCTCGTAAATTGAGGAAGATCTGTATAAACTTTTCATATGACATTCCATCATTACTGATTGCTAGGTTTTATCATTTTTTGCTGGATTTTACTCATTTTTGTGTTTCCAACACGATGCATAGTAAGTGCTCATATTCACTGGATGAAAGGAAATAGTGTACTTCCAGAGTTGTAAAAGATCCTACAGAACCTTTAATTCAAATCCACCGGTCTGCAAATTAACAATGGGTTCAAGATCAGGTGAGGAGAATGGCCTGGCAAAATTTGGTGGAGAAGAACAGGCAAAGATTACAGAGACTCTGGAATGATGTAATTTCTTCTTCTGTTTTTGTAAGAGTCTATACTTTTTCAAAGCACTTTTTCATCTAACTCATTTTATTCTTACCCCAATCCTTTAAAGTAGAATAGAGATAAGTTCTATTTTACCTATAATGTAAATGAAGCTCTAAAGATAAAATAACTTACCTAAGGGTCACAAAATGAGTCAGCAACTAAATCCCTTGAACTCTTAATGCTTAGTCCTCTTTTCACTATATCCCAAGGCCTAAGGTTTGGCTTTATCTGCGGGTAATATCACACGGTCCCAGGGAATAATTTACCCTCCAGGAGGCTGCTAACTGGTAGTCAGTTCATAGGGGCCCTTGATGGAAGACACCTATTTGTGTGTATCTCTTGGGTGAATGGTGGAGTTATTATGTGGTCTGTAAGTTTATATTTTTGAGGTCTGAAGGGTAGGCCTCATCTAAGACCCTGGATTCTGTCCTTTAAGAAAGGTAGCCTTGCAGATGCAGCCACATGGGTGATGGGTGTTAAGATGGTGCCCACCATGAAGAGAGAGGGAGCTGGATCACCAGAGAGAGCAATCCAGGTTTTGTAAACCAGATTATCGAATTTCGTGTCACTCTTTGTGGATAGTTCCTATAGATCCTTAGCCTTTAGGAAAGCCTATTTTAATACTCAAACCTGTTTTCATCTGTGCTGTATGATATAAAGGAAGAGGTTAGATGCTCTTGTCTGGGCCCAAAGGGCTAATCATGGAGGTAGCAAGACATTCCAAGGATAAAGCAAGTTTTGGGAGGACTCTCAGGGTTCTTGAAGACTTTTGTTCCAGTGCATGTCTTAGTTTTATTTTTAAGTCAACAGTTTCTCTAGAGAAAGTTTTGGGGGTTTTTTTGTTTGTTTGTTTTGGTTTGGTTTTTGTTTTGTTTTGTTTGTTTTTTTAAATAAACGATTGAGGGGTGCCTGGGTGGCTCAGTTGGTTGAGAGTCAGACTCTTGATTTCAGCTCCAGTCTTGATCTCAAGGTCATGAGTTCAAGTTCCACATTGGACTCCACACTGGGTGTAGAGCCTACTTTAAAAAAAAAAAAAAAAAGGTAAGCCAGTTATTAAAGAGCAGGGAAAAGAGTTAAAGCCATATGTGAAATAAGCAGTTTACCTGTATAAACACTTCAGAGCCCTCTGGGTTTCTCTGCTCTCTCTCCTGTCTACCTTTATCTTTTACATTTTATTTCTGTCCTTCTCTCCCTTTCTCTGCCTTGAATATTATTGTTCTCTCCTCCTGCTCTTAGTGTTTTTCTTTCCCCCTTATTGTGGCTTTATTTCCCTTTCCTCTACCTATCTATTGCTTAGATCTTAAATGTCTAAGGGACACTTGTGTGAAAAGAGGAACCCTCCAAGTTATACTTTGCATAAGCTCAAATTATTAATCTTTCATATCTGTGAAATAATATTCCTCTAACCACTGAACACAACCAGGGAATCAAAACATTTAAACTTAACAAGTGAAAATTTCTCTGACATTTAAGCATTGATCACAAACCTTCTCAACATACTCTGAAGTTTAACTGGAATTATAAGGTTTAGGGGCACCTCAGTGGCTCACTTAAGCATCCGACTCTTGATTTCAGCTCAGGTCATGATCTCATGGCTCATGAGATAGAGCCAGGTGTAGGGCTCTGTGCTGACAACATGGAGCCTGCTTGGGGTTCTCTCTCTCCCTCTCTCTCTGCCCCTTCCTCTCTCTCTCTTTTTCTCTCTCTTAAAATAAACAAATAAGCTTTACGAAAAGAGTTATAAGGTTTATATTTAGAAGCAAACAATATGCACAAAATTTCACAATGACAAAATTGATACTTAAATTGCTACTAAAGTACTATTACCACAGGTTGAAATTAATGTCTTTGTTATCCCTATACTTATCCCTTTCTGAGGTGCCATTTTACCACATTCATTTCTTAAACCTTCCTAACAGGGGCAGCAGGCCTATGTGGGTTGTACTTTGCACAGGGTGCCTGGTCAAAGGGGCAAGGGAGTACTGAAATACAGCTGTCACTTTGCTTTTAAAAGCCATCTTTCCAGGAGCTACCTGGAGGATGAGATGTCTTTTCCTTATTGATACAAAGGTCTTAAAAGGGCTAGTGGCAGCCTTGGGGTACAATACTATAGATACGTGATTCTATTTCATTCTACATATAAAACCAAAAGAAAAAGCCTATTATTTAGACCAGATGGGGTTTCAGCCAACTTAATCTTAGTTGGGTCATAGGCTTGGTTGTGCCTCCTGGCTGGTTTTCCTTTCATATAAAACAAAAAAAAAAATTTTTTTTAATGTTTATTTTTGAGAGGGGGGTAGAGAGGCAGAGAGAGAGAGACACAGAACCCAAGCAGGCTCCAGGCTCTGAGCTGTCAGCACAGAGCCCGACGCGGGGCTCAAACTCACGGACCACAAGATCGTGACCTAAGCTGATGTTGGACGCTTTACTGACTGAGCCATCCAGGCGCCCCTCATATAAAACTTTTTAAATCCTTGCCATTCACAGAATGCAACCTAATGCTTCTGAAATGATGCCTTTTTTTTTTTTTAAGTTTCATTCGGCCACCCTTTTTTAAAGCATTTTTAAAAATATTTATTTTGAGAGAGAGAGTGAATGAGTGAGCAGAGGATGTATAGAGAGAGTGAGAGAGAAAATCCCAAGCAGGCTCATCACTGTCAGCACAGAGCCTGATGTGGGGCTTGATCTCATGTACCAGGAGATCATGATCTGTGCAAAGATCAAGAGTCCAGATGCTTAACTGACTGAGCCACCCAAGTGCCCTTATTTGGCCACCTTACAGAACCCAGTTTCTTCTTACTATAATATATTGAGCTGGATTGTTCATTTGTTGCAAATTGATTTCGCCTCATTAATTTGTTATAATTAGTAAGCTCATTGAAAGTTTTCACCTTTCATAAGACAGGGAGGGAGTCTATGCAATTAGTTATCTTTAAGACATTTGGTGAATTATCATCATGAAACACACTATGGAATTCTCTTTCTCCTTGGTCATTTTCCTACCCTAGTGCTGAAAACTGTTGGATCTCTTTTCTACCCAGTTGTTATGTGTGACAAATGATGTGGAGCAGTTCTTTCTGTAGTTGGTATAGTTTATATTTTTTTCCAGGATTTTTTGGCTGATTCCCAATTTATTGTATTCATCCCTCCCTACTGTTGCAATTAGAGAAAAGGAATGCCTGCACTTTATAAACCATTATATGCTTTAGATTTTTTGAAAACCCAATACATCTAACTCTGTATTTATTCAACTTAAGCAACATATCTATATTATCACATTCACTATCTTTTATAGCCAAACTACTTTTTACTAAATTGTAAACTTTTTTCCTTTGCAGAATCATCATGGACTTTCATAGATTAACATAGTTTCAATTATCTAGAATCATTTTCCTTTCCTGATTAAATCTTTAGATCTTGGCCAGTGAAAGTCCTTTTAAGATGGTTCTGTTATCTCTTCAGCACTTCTCCCACGCATATTTGAAAACATTCTTGTTTCATACACACAAGACGATGTTCCAGATTATCTTCAGCTTTCTCTACCCCAAAACACGGAATGAACTGTTTTATAAAGAATCTTAGTTCCTTTATGTTAAGAAAAAGATTAGTGGAAAAATTGGGGTATCAAGGATAAATATGACATTGTTTTTCATGAGCACAGATAGGGATTAGAATAATATCACTGCTAGGCCATTTTTGGACAAAATTGGAAGACATTTCTTTTTCTTTTTCTTTTTCTTTTTTTTTTTTTTTTCTTTTTTCTTTTTTCTTTTTTCTTTTTTGAGAGAGAGCAAGTCAGGGAAAGGGGCACAGGCAAAGAGAGAGAATCCCAAGCAGGCTGCTCCACGCTTAGCACGGAGTCTGACTTGGGGCTCGAACCCATGACCCTGGGACCATCACCTAAGCTGAAATCAGGAGTTGGATGCTCAGCCAACGGAGACACCCAGGAGCCCCAGAAGACATTTCTTTTTAAAGTCATGAGTCTACATTGACTTTTTAAAACTCTAACTTAATTCTAACACTACAAAAAACTTTTAAAACATTTATTCCATTATTTAAAAAATTTAGCTTTCTTACCAACATAATTTTAAAAATTTAACCCCTCACCCAAACTGCAATTGTGTCCACGTGTGTATAATCCTTATATGTCATATCAGTTATCAATTGTATAATCACTTCATTATCCTTGATATCTTAGCCCTTCTACTTTGTCTCTTATCTCTTTCTCCCCTTTTTATCTTTTAATTTTTCCTACCGTTCTTATTGTCACTCTGATTTTATCTCCCCTCCCTTAAATATTGAAAGTGTGGAATTGGAGTATAATTCCTGCCCCATAGTGTTTTGTAACTCTCAAGAGTTATTGTCGTTCTCATGATTTAAACTCCTTGTAAAACTTGGGACATCCAGGGGCGCCTGGGTGGCTCAGTTGGTTAAGTGTCCGACTTTGGCTCAGGTCACGATCTCTCAGTCCGTGAGTTCGAGCCCCGCGTCGGGCTATGGGCTGATGGCTCAGAGCCTGGAGCCTGCTTCCGATTCTGTGTCTCCCTCTCTCTCTGCCCCTCCCCCGTTCATGCTCTGTCTCTCTATGTCTCAAAAACAAATAAATGTTAAAAAAAAAAAAAAAATTAAAAAAAAAAAAAACAAAACAACTTGGGACATCCAGGCCCATCCCTACTTGCAACTACTCTCGATCAATTAATTAAAAATGTAATACCAGTTTTGTGTGTGTGACTTCACTCTGTGGAATATTGGCACATTTTTATTGACTATAGGTATATTTTTAGTTAACCAGTGTTCTTATAAGTATTCCAGAATGATGTTCTACGTCATAACAAATGGAGAAGGGCAGAGGACCACAGAAAAAAGCAGTTGGGACAAACGTTTTATAGTTTATCAAGGTTTGAGTAAAATTATACCCCCTTTCCTTTTTTATTTTTTTAAATTATTTTTTAATGTTTATTATTTTGAGCGAGCAGGGGATGGGGGGGGAGGGGCAGAGAGAGAGGGAGACACAGAATCTGAAGCAGACTCCAGGCTCTGAGCTGTCAGCACAGAGCCCAACACGGGGCTCAAACCCACGGACCCTGAGATCATGACCTGAGCCAAAGTTGGACACTTACCTGACTGAGCCACCAGGCGCCCCTCCCTTTCCTTTTTTAAAGAAAACCTTCATTCCCAGAACTCATAGGAGACACAGGAATAACAATATAGTGCCTAACAGACCAGGAATAAAGTTTGGAAACTCGAAATTTATTCAAGATCCCATGCAACTCTAGTTACTAGGTAATTTTGTCACTCTTTAGCAGATGTTTGTTGATCCTTACTCTAAATGCTCTGGTATTCCCATGAGTCAACTACTCTTTGTTTGTGCTTTTTGTGTATTTCCACATCCACTATCACTACCAATTAACTCACTGTTTATCTAAAGTTCAAATTCCAGAGAGAGAGAAAAACTGATTGGTCCAGTTTGGATTGGTCCAGATTGGATGATTAGATGATTCATTACCATCATCCTGGTTCAAATGAACTTTCTTAGACCTCCTCTTGGTGGCTGTCGGCTAGGATGGTGAGCCAGGAAGATGAGGCACCTATGAATAAGGAACCATTTAGGGCCACTTCAGGGACTGTACACATGACAAGCATTGAGGTTTGGCCAGCCTAGTACATTTCATAACTTACCTTCTAGGTCCCAAACATCTCTCTTCTTGTACCTACAATTCCCAGGAATCCAAGGGAAGTGAGAGAACCTATAGAAACTCTGGGGATCTCTGACTTTTCTTGGAAAGCTGGATTTCTGGTGACACTGTCCCATTATCCCTGGTGAAACAACAGCTGCAATTGAGTGGAGGCTGTCCTTTCAATCAAGGCCTGTGCTTAGCCAACTCATTTCACTCCGTTACTCACCTGACTCTTTAGGCAACTAAGCTTGAAACTCCTCTAAAAAGAGATGCGAGGCAGTGAGATAAATGGCAATAACTTAGCTGTGAGCCACCTGAGGACTCTGGCTAACATAGTCCAAGGAAATGGAATGGTGGACATGGAGATAAAGGCCTGAGCCCTGGTGATTGACAATATGAGTTGAATCCAGAGATCAGGCAGGTGGGATGGATGAGGGTGAGGAGGGGTAGGGAGAAGGGAGAGGAAAATAGATGGCTCCCAAACTCTCAAATCTGATTGATTTGGAAAGAAAAGATAGCCTTAACAAGAACATGAAAACCCAGAGAGGACAGTATGGGGAGAAAATATAATTGCTGTGATTTAATAAAGTTTTTGTTTGTTTGTTTGTTTGTTTTTAGTAAGATTTCTGTTTTTGATGTTCTTCATTTTAAAGCCAAGAGAATTAAAATTTTTGTTTTGTCTCTCAAAAATAAAGAACCACCACCCCCAGCAAATTAAGTTTTTATTTGCCTATGAAGCCCCGATAGAAAGTGTTCTTACTCTCATTCAGTGCAAAAACATGAAAATCCATTTGTTTAATAAGTCTGGTTATTTCTGACAATTTCGTTTGACATTTCCAGAAGATAGGAGTTAAACTATTTCCAGGAAATTTAAGATAAATTAAGGGAAGTAGATTAAAACATATCCTATTAAATCATCTTTATTTTTCAGGTCCCAGAGTAATCGGTTCAATCCTGTCCATCTAAGTAGCTAAAATTCCATGGGGAAAACAGCCTATTTCATTTTTACAAAATACTGCAATGTCCCAATTTTTACTTGAACTTAGGGTGATATGACACAGAATTTCAGACGCTATGGCTCTTTCAGCCATGTGATGTAAAAGGTTGCAAAATGAATACTTGTTTTAGAGAAATGCTTGTGATTTTTAAACTTGAGCGAGACTGGGTAGAGTTTGTTTCTTGTTTGTAACCTCAGAGCATAAAAAGCAAAAATGAGATTTGGCCAATGAAGTTCTGCTAATTCTTTCTAAGAAAGAACATTCCCATGTCCTTATAACATCCAGAAAGATTTAAGATTTGTATAAAAACAGTCAAATCCTCATTGTCTGATTTATCTTTACTGTGTCTTTATTTTATCCTTGGAAATTTAAGATTTGTACAAGAAGATAAAACTAACATTCCCTGAGTCATATCATTTTTTAAAAGCCCTGAATGTACAGAGAAAGACCAAAACACTGTTTGGATTGCAGAGCTGAAGAGCAAGCACAACCAACTTCATGGAGAAGCTCAGAATGAAGCTGTGATGTTGATGTTTTGCCAAGTTTTCTCCGAGATATTGATTATGACTCACAGCCAGATATGACTCATTGCTATAAATGCTAGATCTAAAATGATGTCACCAGCTTTTTGGGTTTCAGAGGAGAGAAGAGGGTAATTTTTTGGCCTACCTAGTAAGTTAGCACATTACAGTTATTCTGCGTGTGTGTGTGTGTAAATAATTAGGTTAAATGCATATATATGTATTTAGGTTAAATACTAACACCGGAGGTTCTTTAAGATACAGCTGACCAGATCATCCCATAGCAATGCCCACTAGCCAATAATGTATGCTGTGCACACAGAGCTTACAGTCAACTTCTTATTGCTATACCTTAAAATGTAAGCAGTCAGGCAAGGATCACCAGATTTTTGAGGACCCAAGCAAAGAAACAAGCAGGAAGACAAGGAGAACAAACAGGAATAAAAAGCCCCTCTAATTAATAGCCTCAGAGTGTTAGGAGTATAGTACATCATAAAGCAAAAACAATATGGTATAGGCGCACCTGGGTGGCTCAGTCGGTTAAGTATCTGGGTTTTGGTTTCGACTCAGGTCATGATCTCACAGTTTGTGAGTCCGAACCGCATGTCGGGCTCTGGACTAACAGTGTGGATTGAGATTCTCTCTCCCTCTCTCTGCTCCTCCCCTGCTCTCTCTTTCTCTCTCAAAATAAATACACTTAAAAAAAAAAAGATGGTATAAATATCATGGCAGAGGGGCGCCTGGGTGGCTCAGTCGGTTGGGCATCCGACTTCGGCTCAGGTCACAATCTCACGGTCCGTGAGTTCGAGCCCCGCATCAGGCTCTGGGCTGATGGCTCAGAGCCTGGAGCCTGCTTCCAATTCTGTGTCTCCCTCTCTCTCTGCCCCTTCCCCATTCATGCTCTGTCTCAAAAAAAAAATAAACGTTAAAAAAAAAAATTAAAAAAAAAATATCATGGCAGAAATAAAAACCCCAGGTGAAAAAAAATAAAAGGTAAATTTAAGGCAATCTCCCAGAAAGTAAAATTTAAAGATGAAGAGTTTGAAAAATAGGACAGAAAAGAGAATTAGAGGATCTGTCCAGGAGACACAATATTCCAAGCAAGAATTTCAGAAAGAGAACACAGGGAAAATGGAGAGGAAGAAGTTTCAAAAGAAATAAACCACACTGATTTCCCAGAACTGAAGAACATGAGTCTGCTGATTGAAATGGCCCACTGAGTGCTCAACATAATGGATGAAAATTGGCCTACACCAAGTAAGGTAATAAGGTAATAATAATAATTTGTTAAAGGACATGATTATTAAAATCTTTTTATGGGAGAAATAGGGCATGTACAAAGCCTCAGAATTGGAACAGTATCTAAAAAATACCAGCTTAAAGTTCGAAGGCAATGAAACAATGACTTCAAAAATCAAGGAAAAATAGGGACACATGGGTGGCTCAGTCAGTTAAGCATCCGACTTTGGCTCAGGTCATGATCTCACAGTTCTTAGGTTCAAGCCCCACATTGGGCTCTGCTGACAGCTCAGAGCCTGGAGTCTGCTTCAGATTCTGTGTCTCTCTCTCTCTCTCTGTGTCCCTCCACCACTCATGCTTTGTCTCTGTCTCTGCCTCTCTCTCAAAAATAAATTAACATTAAAAAAAAATCAAGGATAAATGAATTCCAACCTAGACATCTGTCTCCTATTACGGCCTGAATGTGTGTGTCCCTCCAAAATGCATGTATTGAATCCCTGCCTCCTAATGAGATGGTATCAGGAGATGAGACCTTTGGGAGGCCCTCCTAAATGGGATAGCGCCCTTCAAATAGTCATAAGAGAGCTTGATTCCTCTCTCAGTTCTTTACCATGTGAAGATACAATGAGAAATCTGTAGTCTGCAACTCAGAAGAACGTTCTCTTCAGAACCCAACCAGGCTGGCACCCTGATTGGACTTCCACTCTCCAGGAAGAAATAAACCTTAGCAAATAACTGTGAGAAATAAATGTCTGTTGCTTATAAGCCACCCAGTCTATGGTACTTCGTTACAGCAGCCTGAACTGGCTAACTGTCAATCAAGTATAAGGGTAGAATAAAGATCTTTCAAATACAGAGCAGCTCAAGAAATTTACTCCCTGTGCACTTTTTCTCAGGAAGCTACTAGAAGACATACTTCATTAAAGAGAAGAAACCCAGGAAGAATAAGACATGGGATCTAGGAAACTCCTCCCACACAAGAGAAGAGCGAAGGGAATTTCAAGAAGGAGGGCAGAGGTAAGCTCAGGGTGGTATGGGAAGCAGCCAGCCCAGACTGATGCAGGAGGACAAAAGATTCTGGGGGAGGATTTCTAAGAAAAAGACAAAAACTGATAGAATCCTCAATATGTTTGAAGGAATTGAAAAGAGATGTGCTTCTGGCAGAGAGAACTTGGGGATGAATAAATGCTAGGTAAATGGAAAATGAAGCAAAGAAAATGAAGTCAAGGAAAGAACAAGACAATGATTAATTCCAAAGAAGAACAAAAGTACAAGAAAGAATATATTCATAGTAGAACCAATCACATGCAAACCACCAAATACCAATAGACTCCAAACTCAAGCTATAACTACATTAGGAGGATGGGGAAGGGGAATGTACATATATAATATTTGCATAAATATGTATATAGGTAGGATCTGGATAATAATAGAGCTAAAATCTCATCTTCATAGTAAAAAGTCATCAGTTTATATCTTAAGCCAAAAACTAAATATACTGCTATTAGCATTTTGTTTTAAAGTATGAAGGTCAATACTAAATACCAGGTAAGAGGGCTGAAAGAGTTTTCCTGGGGGATGGAGAGAGTGGACAGGAAGCAAGGGTGGTCAGAGGGAGTCCAGGAGCCCTCTGGTTTTGTTTTGGGCCTTGTAGTACTTATTTTACTTTAAAAATAATGCATAGATTTTTAAAAAGCAGAACTGACAGGATGTTAAAGTTAAAGTGGAGGCATAAAGGCATGAATGTGCAAGGTAAGCAGGGGTAGGAAACAGAAATTAATTCAGACAAGTTGTAAAATTAGACAGAGGTCATACTGAGAGGGCCACTCAGGGCCCTGTTGAGCAACTTACGATTTCTTGTCTGTGTTGTGGGGACCCTGGAAGGTATGTATGTGAGTAGGGCCAACATCTGTAGGTGAGTATACTTTGGAGGGCATGGAAAGAGAGGGGCAAGACACTCAAAGCTGAAAGGCAAGGAGACAAGTTAGAAAATATTTTACTGGTTCAGATAAGGAGGGTCTGAGGCAACTAAGGCATAGTCAGTGGGAGTAGAAGGAATCAGATATATGAGAAATATTCCAGATGGAACGGTGGGATTTGGTTTATTGGTAGACATGATGTGGAGTGAGGAGGAAGAGAGAGTTAAGAATGCCTTGGACTTTTCCAACCATACCATCTGGGGCATTCTGATGCCAAAATTTAGTTTGCCCAGTTTCAGTGGCCCTCCTCTTTCCCAGAGTTTGCTCCAAATGCTATTTGGTCTTCAGGAAAATAAAGGCACTGAGTTTGTTGAGAAGAAAACAAAACCCTCTACCAGTTGGATCTGCCTCCACTATTTCAGGGTAATTCTAGGTCCCAAGGATGTGAAAGTGCTTGTTACACTGTACAAATATATGGTGATTCGACCATGGCCATTATAGTTTTCAAAGATCATGACTAAATTTCGGAGGGCAACACCAAATAAAAAATTTCAAAACATGTTTTGAGCAATGTCAGCAATATCGAACACTGATACATATTGCCAACATGAATCAGCAGACTTTAAAATGGGCATATGTTTCACTGTGACATTATTATGTTATATTATATTATATTATATTATATTTTATTATATTATATATTACATTATATACTGGTGGAATGTGTTGAATGGTGTCCCATGCCCCAAGATATGTCCATACTCTAATCCCTACAACCTGTAAGTGTTACCTTATTTGGGAAAAGAATTTTTACAGATGTTACTAGGTTACAGAACTGGAGATGAGGACATCATCCTGAATTATGTGGGTGGGTCTTAAATCCAATGATAAGTGTCCTTGTAAGAGACATACAGAAGACAGACACACAGAAGAGGAGGAGGCAATGTGACCACAGAGACAGAGATTATGATATGGCCACAAGCCAAGGAACACCTGCAAACACCAGAAGCTGGAAGAGACAAGGAACTGATTCTCCCTGAGAGCTTTCAGAGGGAACACGATCCTTCTCTTTGAACTTCTGGTCCCCAGAACTGTGAGAGAATAAATTTCTGTTGTTTTAAGCCACTAAATTTATAGTAATTTGTTATAGCAGCAGTAGGAACCTAATACAATTGGTAATATTACATTACCTAAATGTCCTAAAATACCTAAAAACTTAAATATCTCCTGTATGAGGATTAGGAGTTTGGTTTTAAGGCAAAGGAACCACACAAAATAACTCAGGCAAAATGGTATTTTTTAAAATGAGAGTTATTGTAAGAATGCCAAGCTCAAGGAATCCATGGGAAACAAACCAAGCATGAGGAG
Organism: Panthera tigris; assembly: GCF_018350195.1. Taxonomy (NCBI): domain Eukaryota; kingdom Metazoa; phylum Chordata; class Mammalia; order Carnivora; family Felidae; genus Panthera; species Panthera tigris. The sequence continues at coordinate 79,254,649 of NC_056664.1, read as the reverse complement.
AGCTCTGGGACATACCAGTAATTCATACTGGTAACTGTTACAGTGAGGCTTCTTCCCATCCCGTGACCAAGTCAAACATAGGAATTCCTCTTCTAAATTCCCAAGAAAAGCCTCTGAATGACCCAGCTTGTGTTTGGTATCCACTTTGGGCCCAATCAATTGTGAGGGGAGTTTCAAGCAATTTGTAATTTGCTTGTTTGTGCTTTCAACTAAATAGCCCCTTGCTATGGATTTTTATTTCAAGAAATTAATGTACATTTCCTTGAAAATTTGCATTATTTTTTTAATGTTTATTTATTTTTGAGTGGGGGGGAGGGGCAGAGAGAGAGGGAGACACAGAATCCAAAAGCAGGCTCCAGGCTCTGAGCTGTCAGCACAGAGCCCGACACAGGGCTCAAACTCACAAACCATGAGAGCATCACCTGAGCTGAAGTCAGATGCTTAACTGACTGCGCCACCCAGGTGCCTGAAAGTTTGAATTATTTTTAATTTTTATTTCTTTATTCCCTCCCCCACTCCTGTGTTATTTTTTAAATTGTGGCAAAATTGGGGTGCCTGGGTGGCTCAGTCGGTTGAGCGTCCACCTTCGGTTCAGGTCATGATCTCACAGTCCATGAGTTTGAGCCCCACGTCAGGCTCTGCGCTGACAGCTCAGAGCCTGGAGACCGCTTCGGATTCTGTGTCTCCCTCTCTCTCTGCCCCTCCCCTGCTCGAGGTCTGTCTCTCTGTCCCAAAAATAAATAAAAACAAAAAAAATTAAAAAAAAAGAAAGTAAAATAAATTGTGGCAAAATAGACATAACACAAAATTTGCCATTTAAATTTTTTTCTCATAATTATTTATTTTGAAAGAGAGAGAGAATCCCAAGCAAGCCCTGCATTTTGCAGGGCTCAGTACCATGAACTCAGCCAAAATCAAGAATCAGATGCTAACCAACTGAGCCACCCAGGCGCTCCAACATTTTAACCATTTTAAAGCATACAATTCAGAAACAGTATATTTATTCATGGTCTTGTGAAACCATTATCACTACCTAGTTCCAGAACATTTTGACCAGTTTGGGAGAAAATCCTTACCCGTTAAGTAGTCTCTCTCCATTTCCTGCGTCCATCGCTCCTGGTAACCACTGAACTGCTTTCTGTCTCTATAGACTTGGCTTTTCTAGACATTTCATTAAATGTAATCATATAGTATGTGGCCTATTGTGGCTGGCTTCTTTTACTAAGCGTGTTTTCAAGGTTTATCCATATCATAACATGTTTCAGTATTTCATTCCTTTTATGGCCAAATACTATTCCATTGTATGGATATACCACATCTTGTTGGTCTATCCATTTATTGATGGACATTTGGATTACTACTTCCCACATTTTGGCTATTGTGAATAGTGATGCTATGAACATTGGTGTACAAGTTTTTGTTCTTTTGGGTATATACCTAGGAGTGGAATTACTGAGTCATATGGTAATCAGATGTTTATTGGAGAATCACCAAACTTTTCCAGAGTGAATGCACCATTCTACATTCCTACCAGCAATGTATGAGGCTTCCAATTTCTCTTCATCATCACCAACACTTTGTTTTCTGGTTGTTGTTTGTTTGCTTGTTTGTTTTTGTGATTATGGCCATCCTAGTGGGTATGAAGTGGTATCATATGGTTTAGTTTTTAGAATTTTATTTATTTATTTTTTAGTAATCTCTACACCCAACAAGATGGTCAAACTTATGACCTTGAGATCAAGAATCACATGCTTTTTTGGCTGGGCCAGCCAGGCACCCCCAATGTCTCATGGTTTTGATTTACATTTTCCTAATGACTATTGATGCTGAGCATCTTTTCATATGCTTATTAGCCATATGTATATCTTCTTTGGATAAATGTCCATTTAAGGCCTTTGTCTGGTTTTTAATTAAGCTGTTTATCTTTTGCTGTTTTGAGTTGTGAGTGTTCTTTCTATATTTTGGATGCTAGGCCCATATCAGATATACATTTTTGGGTTTTAAATATGGCTGCAGAAGCTAAATCTCTTCCCATTTTTTGGTCAGGGGCTTCTCAAACAGGAAAAGCACGAGGTTTTGGTTTGTGTACATTCACCACAGACTAGAACCGATATTTTAAATAAGCATCTAAGAACATCCGATGCTCCTTCCTAATGACTCAAAACGTGTAGCTGTAGAAGTGCTATTTGTCATCTTCTGTCCTCTCAAATTCATCTTGGACGTTCCCAGGGACAATCAATGACCTGTTTGTTTCAACCTTTGGTGATTTCAAGTTATTCTCAATTTCCCTTATTAGTTTGCCCTTATTTTTTTCCTTTTAACCATTTAAAAATTATACTTCCAAGTTCCTGTCTGTAAACACCTATCTATGTTTGGTGTGGAAAATATAGTTTTCCAAAAGTACTACACTCTAAACAGGAAGATCAAAAACTAACACTAAAAATCAAGAAAATCAAGGATGTGATGTTTTTGTATTTTTTTTGAAACTGACTATAGTGAGAAGTAGAACTAGATACCATCTAGTAAATAAAATAGAAATAAAAGTAAATAAAATAAAATAATGGCAGTTAGAAGATGAGCTGATTTGTGTGAGTTAATGGTTTTTAAGTGATCTAAAGTTAAAAGCCACAAAATAACATTGTTTTTCCAAAAAGATAGCTCTGGAGGCATGCTGCAATGTCACATGCTCAGCTCCTTCGTTCTGATGGGCAGGCAGGCATAATTTATCTCTCCAGAGTCCACTCATCCTGATTACTTTGACACAACTGTGATACTGTTGCCACCAGTTTCTCAACAGAGTCAAAATTTCCATTTTCTCAGCACGTACTGTTTTTCTTTCCTCTGGACTTTTAAGATTCTGCTTATCCCCAAATTTTTAATAATGTTGGTATTTCAGAAGAAGAATCCCATGGAAACTCTTGGTGTCTTATACTTCTGGGTCACCGGCCCTGCTCCCAGTGATATGCAAGCTAATTCTAAAGTGAGTCTTTTGAATCCTCTTACTTTCTAGATGAGGAAAGTGAAGTTATTTGCCCAGAGTTTAGAGTTAAGGACAGAACATAATGCACAGAATGGGAGAAATTATTTCCTAATCATATATCTGATAAGGGACTTGTATCCAGAATATGTGAAGGACTCTTACAACTCAACAATAAGAAGACAGATAACCCAATGTAAAAATGGACAAAGGATTTGAATAGACAATTCTCCAAAGAAGATATATAAGTGGCCAATAAGCACATGAAAAGATGTTAAAATTAGTAATTATTAGTGAAATGCAAATTAAAAACCACAATGAGATACCATTTTACATCCACTAGGCTTGCTATAATAATAATAATAATAATAATAAAAAGACAGATGTTGGTGAGGATATACAGAAATTAGGACCCTCATACATTACTGGTAGAATTGTAAAATGGTGCAGCTGCTTTGGAAAACAGCTTGTCAATTCCTCAAAATGTTAAACATGGTTATTGATAACCTAGCAATTTCACTCTTAAGTATATACCCAAGAGAACTGAAATAAAATATATAGTTATATACACACATACAAATGCTTGTACATAAATGTTCATAGCAACATTATTTATAATAGCCAAAAAGTGAAAACAACCCAAATGTCTGTCAGTTAATGGATGGCTGTTGATTAATGGGATGGACCAACAAAATGTGGTATATCCATACAATGGAATAGTATTTGGCCATAAAAAGGAATGAAATACAGATACATGGTTCAACATGGGTGAACTTTGAAAACATGTTCAGTGAAAGAAACCAGACACAAAAGGTCCCATAGTTTAATATTTCTTTTATATGAAATGTCCAGAAAAGGGAAATCCATAGAGACAAAAAGTAGATTAGCAGTTGCTAGGGGCTGAGGGAAGAGGGAATGGGGGGGGGGGGTGGAGGGCCCACTAATGGGTATGGGGTTTCTTTTTAGAAACAAAAAACTTTTGTTTTATTTTTTATTTAAAAGAAAATTTTAAGTTTATTTATTTATTTTAGGAAGGAAGGGGCAGAGAGAGAGGGAGAGAGAAAATCCCAAGCAGGTTCTGTGCTCAGCATGGAGTCTGATGTAGGGCTCAATCTCATGAATTGTGAGATCATGACCTGAGCTGAAATCAAGAGTTGGATGCTCAACTGACTGAGTCACCCAGGCCACTAAAATTTTTGTTTTAATAAAAATGTTTTAAAAAATTGTTTTACATAGTAGTGATGGTTGCACAATTTTATAAATGTGCTTAAATCCATTGAATTGTAAACTTTGAAAGTGTGAATTTTATGGTATGCGAATTTATCTCAATAAAACTGTTGCATTATAAAACAACATCAATAACAAAAATCCCAATCCTTGTTAATACTTATTCATTGAGCTAATAGGTAGAGTGAGTTTTTGGAGAGACACAGAAATCTCTTTCCATGTGGGAAATTTCTCTATTTGGTCTATTAATTTATTCATCTTGGTTTTTTAATGTCTGTCAAACTTTTCATCGAAATATTGTATATTCCTTCCCAGGAACTGCTATCCCACTTTAGGTAAAAAAAAAAAAAAAAAAAAAAAAAAAAAAAAAAAAAAAATCTATGGAAGCTTTTCCATTTTAAACAGATAAAAGCAGAGCTGGTATGTTAAACATATGCTTTCATGTTTAGTCTGATTTTGTTACATTATGGATAGTAAAACAAGCCTTTAGCTGACATTTTTTCTGAATAACAAGGAATATTATTAGAACATAAACTAATAATGTTCTCTATCTAAAACCATTAGTGAGACTGAGAAAAAAAATAAGCAGGTCCTACTCTGTAGCAAAATGATACATAAATATAGCTTTTAACATTATATAAAAGATGTGCCTTTTAGAAGGATCTGGGGAACACTCCCCTAAGATAGGTGGATATAGGTTGCTATGCAAAACATCTAAAAACCCTCACAAACAGGGGCGCCTGGGTGATTCGGTTGGTTGAGTGTCTGACTCTTGATTTCGGCTCAGGTCATGATCCCAGGATTATGGGATCGAGTCCCATATCAAGCCCCGTGTCAGGCTCCACACTCACTGTGTCCCTCCACACCCTGCCTGCCCCCCTTCCAAAAAAAAAAAAACCAAACAAAAACCTCACAAATATACATTTCCTGCTTTCAAAGAACTTATACCTTCTTAAGAAAATAAGCTTTACAAGATAATCTTAATTAAACGGCATAATGTGTGGAAAGCACACACTTTTGGTACACATTATAGTAAGATCTTCAGAATTAATGTACTTACCTTTCATTAACTAAAAACTTTTAAGTGCTTTCTGTGTACCAAAGACTGTATGAGATTTGGGGATTACTGTGCTAAACAGTCCAGTCATGCTCCTGGGCCACCTAAACAGCCACGTAGAGCAATAATGCAAAAGATGTCACAAGCCAGGATAGAAGTAAGTGCAGCACAGATGGTAAGTTTATTTCATAGTATTTAAGAAAAATCCTTGAAAATTTCCAGATACAAAGTTTGGACTTGGGTGGCTCCGTCAGAAGGGCATCCAACTCTTGATTTCAGTTCAGGTCACGATCCCAGGATTGTAGGACTGGGCCCTGCATTGGGCTCCATGCTGAGCATGGAGCCTGCTTGAGAGTCTCTCTCTCTCTCTCTCTCTCTCTCTCTCTCTCTCTCTTTCTCTCCCTCTGCCTCCCCCTTTGCTCATTCTCTCTCTAAAAAAACAAAAGATGGGGTGCCTGTGTGGCTTAGTTGGGTAAGTGTCCAACTCTTGATCTCAGCTCAGGTCATGATCTCACAGTTTGTGAGTTCAAGCCCCACATCAGGCTTGACACTGCTTGAGATTCTCTCTCTGCCCCTCCCCTGCTCTCTCTCTCTCTCTCTCTCTCTGAAAAATAAACATTAAAAAAAAATAAAAAATAAAAAAACAAATGACAAAGTTTGGACCTGTCATCTGTTTATTAAAAGGCTCCAGTGGGGGCGCCTGGGTGGCTCAGTCGGTTAAGCGTCCGACTTCAGCTCAGGTCACGATCTCGCGGTCCGCGAGTTCGAGCCCCGCGTCGGGCTCTGGGCTGATGGCTCAGAGCCTGGAGCTTGCTTCCGATTCTGTGTCTCCCTCTCTCTCTGCCCCTCCCCAGTTCATGCTGTGTCTCTCTCTGTCTCAAAAATAAATAAACGTTAAAAAAAAAAATTAAAAAAAAAAAAAAAAGGCTCCAGGGTGTGGCTTTTGCCTCTAGGCACAGTAGTACAGAGTCACTCACATTCATACATACATCCTTCCAGGTAGAGCTGGGCCACTTGCAGTATTTGGAGGCTGCGAGGGCGAGTGACAGCTGTTGGCTGTGCCTTCCCTCTGTAAAGCAGGTAAGCAAGATACACAGTGAAGGTGGTGGTTGCTGGTATTAGCCTGGGAGGAAGGGTTTATAAACAGAAAGTGTTACTTGAAGCCTTCCCACCAGTGGTAGCAAGGCCACTCCACCGTGTTGAGAATTGACTGGTCTTAGAACTGTACCTGGTAGAGTCTACTATCTTTCCATGAGATCCTCAACCAATGGGGATAAAGCTGTGGCCCTCCAGCAAGTCCTGAGAAGATACTGAAGTAGAATGTAATTGCGTAGGCCAGCTCCTCCCCCTCTGAGAACCAGCTCCTTCCACACACACCCAGCAGGCTGAGCTTTATTGTTTGTTTCCTTTTTTCAGCCCAGGCACTGGGTGCAAATATGAAACATACTTGCTTGCAAATGCGCCTGAACTTCATAACCTCTTTTCTCTCCTTACTAAGAATGCATGTGTTCTTTCCTTCATCCCCTTTCTGAGATGCCTGTTATGCTTCCTTCTACCCAAGACCAGCATACTCCAAGAACTTATATCTTATCTAATTTTGCTGCTCAAGGCTGTCAGCTATTTTATACATTATTAAAGAATTGTGCAATCCTAAGCAGAGAGGCTGGTGGGAGGAGGGTGAGAAACAGGGATTCTGTTCTAATAGCAGGGTCTGGACTCCCTGGAGGGCTGGAGGCTCTGTAGCGGAGATCATCATTATTGCTATAGCACCTTTCGTTTTAGGACAGCAGTTTTCAGAATGTGGTCAGAGAACCCCTGCAGTCCCCAAGATCCTTCCTTTTCCCACTGTGTGTCTGTATGAGGCCGAATTTCAACTAAAACATATCACAGCAGATTGAATACAGAGGCAGACATGAAATCCAGCTGCCTTCTATTAAGCCAGACATAGGCATCGCTTCTCGGCCTTTTGGCTAAGATCAAGTGAAGCCAGACATAGGCAATTTGCCAAAAAAGAACTGCCCCTCCTCTCAGTGACTTTTGCTTTGGAAAAGATAGCTTTATTTTATTTTATTTTATTTTATTTTATTTGTTTTGTTTTGTTTTGTTTTGTTTTGTTTTAGAGAGCACTCATGAGTAGGGGAGAGGGGCAGAGGAGAGAGAGAATATTAAGCATGGAGCCCTACATAGGGCTCCATAACATGATGCTGAAATCATGATCTGAGTCGAAATTAAGAGTTGGATGCTCAACTGACTGAGCCACCCAGGTGCCCCAAAGATAGTTATGTTGTAAATGAAAATGAAATGAAATGAAAATTTATCCTAACACATAATGTGGGTTTTTTTGTTAAACAAATTAATAAATATTTAAAAGTTTTGTTTCAATTTTAATACAATAAATATTGATACAACCCATGAGAGCTTCTGGGAGCCCTCAACAATTTTTTTTTTTTTTTTTTTTTTAACGTTTACTTATTTTTGAGACAGAGAGAGACAGAGCGTGAACGGGGAGGGTCAGAGAGAGGGAGACACAGAATCTGAAACAGGCTCCAGGCTCTGAGCTGTCAGCACAGAGCCCGACGCGGGGCTCGAACTCACGGACCGCAAGATCATGACCTGAGCCGAAGTCGGCCGCCCAACCGACTGAGCCACCCAGGCGCCCCAACAATTTTTAAAACTATAAAGGGGCTCTGAGATTTAAAAGTTTGAGAACTGCTCCTTTTGGGCTACTCTTGGCCCCATTTGTCCTCCCTCTTGCTCTTCCTGAGGGACCTCACCAAGCCCCACTGCTTCAGCTACTACGTCTGAGCTGGCGCGCGCTGTGGACAACACATCAGCTTCCGTGTACTGCTCTGCGACCACCTGGAGGTAAGGGAAATAAGATCCCCTCTGAGAGCTGACCTGGATAAATCCACCACAGCAGATGTGATCAACCCTTCACTCATCCCACAAATATTTATTGAACACCTACTCTGTGCCATGTACTACTTAGACATTGGGGTTATAGCAGCAAGCAAAACAGAAAATCCCTGAACGTTTTCCTGGGGTACATGAGGAGAGTATAAGAGTATAATGAGAAAGAATGCCATATGTAGAAGTAATACTAGAAATTACCTGTTAAGAGCATGACCTTATGAAGTATTTGGGATAACCCCAAATTCCAGACTCTTTCCCCCTCAGGGTTCCCAGAGTGATAATCAGACAACAGACAATGATGAGGCAACATAAAGTGACAAAGGGTATGTTGGGGGTGCATATATGTGTTTTTGTCTCTCCCATAAATTATGTTTCCCAGTGGCCATTCTGCTAGTAGGGCTCTGGGAAGTAGGTGTTGACAAATTTCATTTTGGGAAGGAGGGAGATGATGCAAGAAAAGTTCCTGCCAGCCATCAGAGCTGGGAGCCAGGAGAGCAGCCCTTCTGACTGGCAGCTCAGGGACAAGACCAGACTAGCACTCTTGCGGCACAGGCTGGTGATGATCCAAAGAGCAAGGCTCTGGGCAAGCATGAGGTCACCTAAGCACCGCCCTCCAGACACCTACTTAAGGAGAAAAAGAAAAAAGGAGAGAAACAGCTCTTAGTGGAAGTTATTACCTGGAAGGAGACTACGTTAAATTAGAAAAGTAAAATACTTTAATTGGTGATTTTAAAGTTCCATCTCCAACATTTTCTTTGCACCTCTGAGATATAGTGTTTAGATTTCAATCCGGGCTGCATTAATTTATTGTTGCTGGGCTTGTGTGCGAAACCCTGAGGCAGGGAGCTCTGGCAAGGATGACCCTTCCTTCTCCTTAACCCTAAACCCAAATATTACTACCAAATTGGTCACATGGAAGACAGGAAGTTGAAGAGATACCAGAGGAAAAGAGAACAGGATGGACAGGTCTTTTCCCTAGAAGGAATTGGTTCCCACCTTCTTTGCCACTTACGCCACCTGGAAAGGAAAAACACAGAGATCGGCCACTATGCACTTACAACACGCACCGTATACCAGAAAGTGAGGGCTGAGGAGGAAAACAATGGGAGGGGAGGGGTCTTCTTCCATCTTGGAAAACTTCTGGCCCTCTGACAAGATAAGAAAGAGAGCCCCAATCTCATGCGGCAATGACTGTCCAGAAATGACCCATCAGTGTAGCCGGGGTACAGGGGTGCAAGAGCACCTAGCTCTGGGGGTCCTAAACAGACCAGGTTCGGCCAGTCACTGCTCACAAAATCCAAAGGCAGAGAAATGAGTGGTGGTGAAACAAGACAGGAATTTATTTCAGTGAGGCCAACACTGAGAAGACAGGGGACTCATGCATCTCAAAGACTGTCTCCAAAGTGCTGAAAATACTCCCAGGTTTATATGAGGAAAATGTGGGACAAAAGTCAGTGGGTACATGCATGGGTGGGCAGTAAAGGTCTGGTTGATCACTGTCACGGCCCAAGTCTTGCTGGCCCAGGGTAGTCCTTATTGCTTGAGGGGATAGTTTCAGTTCCCATTAGAAAATGCTTTGCCTGCAGGGTCTTTTGCCAGAGTTAAGAGTCAAGCTGGAAAGAAGAACTTAATCACTTACCAAGTACAGATGGAGGTCAAAATGGAGGTAGTTGATCTCTTTCGCTCTGCTGAACTCCTTTACCCTCCTCAGTCAGAACCTAATTTGGTTAGTGTAGGTAATCTCTCTTACAGCTTGCAGTTCTGTGGCCTTTCCTTCCCTGAGATATTAGGCAGATTGCTTGTCCAGAGGACCATACCTATAGTAATTATTCAGTCATTCAGCTAATATTTGAGCTTGAGTCCTCTGCTCATTTATGAGTCCTGAAATCACTTCTGTGACCCAGTCTTCTTTTTAATTTTTTTTTTTAACGTTTATTTATTTTTGAGACAGAGAGAGACAGAGCATGAACAGGGGAGGAGCAGAGAGAGAGGGAGACACAGAATCTGAAACAGGCTCCAGGCTCTGAGCTGTCAGCACAGAGCCCGACGCGGGGCTCGAACTCACGGACCGTGAGATCATGACCTGAGCCGAAGTCAGACGCTTAACCGACCGAGCCACCCAGGCACCCCTGTGACCCAGTCTTCTGAGGTGGGAGTGATATGCCATGAAATGGATCCGGCCACAGGAGGAGAGCTGATTGAAAAGTCAGTAGGTAGAAGACAACAGGAGAAAGACCAACATTCAAAAGCCTAAAGTGGCTGACGTTCCTAGTTGAGAGACAGGGACTGTCTTGTGTGCACAAAACGGGTAGCAGTGATGAGCACTTCCTTCGTTGTGTGTGATTTGTCCTTGATTATTTGTGGTGCTGATGTAGTCTTGTTCTGTGGATAGATTATGCCTTTTTAAAAATGTTGTTTTAAAAAACTGATTGGCAGTGTGGATGTTCCCAAACTCTTCCTGGCAATTTGAATCACCTTCTTTCAACTTTCTTTGAGGTACCTACGTAAAACAAGCCAGATATCAGAGCCGTTAAAAGACAAACTGAGGCATATCACAATTTTTCAGAGTTTATTTGAGCAAAAATCAGTGGGATTAAGGCAGTGCCAAATCAGAAGTGGTTAGGAGCAGAAGTTACGAAGACTTACAAAGGAAAGATGGAAACAAAGCAAAGAAATCATGTGATTAGCTGTAGTTTAAGCATTTGTCTTATTCACAAAGACTCATTGGCTGTTTGTGATTGGTTGTCCTCAAGTTTGATTTCTAAGCCTTGAGATATTTATGGGTTTACTTAGGCCTAAAAGACATTAGAACCACCTAGGTCTAATAGTCTCCTTGTTTAATTTAACACAGCATAGACTAATGGTTGTCTATGTTGTCCACTGTAGCACAGATTTGGCATAAACCAGAGTGGATAAACCAGAGTGGATAAGCCAACTCTGTGCTAGAGTTAATTGTATAGACAACCATTGGTCTACACGGAGTTAAATTAAATCACAGATCTACCATAGTTTCAAACCACTTTCTTCCAGCCTTTTGTTAATGTGTGTTCAGGGAATATTAACCTAAATAAAATGTAATTAGTATGAAAAATCTGTTCTCTGAAGTTATACAAGATTATACCTCATTTTTAGATCATTTATGAGGCAGGTGATAAATAGAAGAGGCCCTGATGTTAGACTACCTAAGTGAAGTCCCAGCAATTGAATTTGCTAGCTCTGTGACTTCTGAAGTTATTTGACCCCTCTCTGCTTCATTTGTCTTATATGCAAAATGGAAGTAATAATAAATAGCTTCTTATCCAGAGTTGAGAGAAAGTAAATGAGCCAGTTACTGTCCAATACATAATAAATGACATGTAATAAATGTCAGTTTCATCATTATTAGTTTTTAAGTTTTTTTCCTGTTCTCTTCCATTTGTACGGTTAAAGCCATTTTCTTCTTTTTTTTCTCCTAAAGTACCCATTCTGATTGCAGAACTAATATGTATTAGTAAAAGATTCAGAGAACACATAAAAAGATAAAAAGGAAATAGAAATGACCCATTAATCCCAGGTCCAAGAGATATAACCATCTTGAAAATGACTCAAGAAATCTATTTACTAGCATTTCCAAGAAATGTCTGAAATTTCCATTTCAGATCTTCCTCCACTTACAATGGTGTTATGTCCCAATAAACCCTCATACATTGGAAATATTGTAAGTTGAAAACACTTTGAACACACTAACCTGCCGCACATCATAGCTTAGTCCAGCCTCTAATTGGGCAAAATTATCAAACACAGAGACTGTTTTATCAAAAGTGTTGAGTATCTGTGTAATTTATTGAATATGTTCTGAAAGTTAAAACAGAACGATTGTGTGGGTACAGAGGGTTTTAAGTATGTTGATCGCTCACACTCGTGATCGTGTGGCTGGTTGGAGCCGTGATTGCCTCTGCTCGCCATCTTGAGAGAGGATCATACCATGTATCGCTGATCCAGGAAAAGACCCAAATTCAAAATTCAAAGTATGGATTCTACTGGATGACTATAGCTTTCACACCAGCGTCAAGTTGAAAATTTTAAGTTGAGGGGCGCTTGGGTGGCTTAGTTGGTTGAGTGTCCAACTTCGGCTCAGGTCATGATCTCACAGTTTGTGGGTTCAAGCCCCATGTTGGGCTCTGTGCTAACAGCTCAGAACCTGGAACCTGCTTCAGATTCTGTGTCTCCCTCTCTCTCTGCCCCTCCCCTGCTCACACTCTGTCTCTGTCTCTCTCTCTCTCAAAAATAAACATTAAAAAAAACTAAAAAAAAAAAAAAAAAAGAAAACTTTAAGTCAAACCATTGTAAATCAGAAACATCTGTACTTGGTTTCATGAGAAGAAAAGCCTCATTTGTCCTAAGATGCTATTTTTCTTCCTTACACTGTTTTGCCAAGAGAAATCAAACAATGAATTAATCCTCAGTGTCTACTCTTCTGACACCTTCAGAGGAATCTATCACGATACCTTCCCATCTCCATGCCTTAGTGTCCTCATCTGAGGAGCAGGGATAGCAAGAACCTGACAGCACTTCTGGTCCATGTTCTCCACACAGGGCCACTAAAGCCCTGGATAAACACGTGATGTGCCGGAGGCCCACAATGGGGCTGGAATTAGAAGCTGGATCACTTGGTGTCCAGGCCAGTATATTTCCCACCACACTGTACAATGTGTAAGGCTGAACTCAAATAGTCTACCCTCAGCATGCCTGATTTCCCACCTCTAAAACTGCCCTGTCTAGGAGGGTGCCCTTGTCTGGGAGCGAGGCCAAATGGTGAAAGGGTGTTGGACAAGGAAGACAGAGGTTCAGAAGCAGCAGGGAGAAGAGGTTTAGTATTTTTAAATTTATTTATTTAATTTTATGGGGGGGTGGGGGAAGAGAGAGAGAAGAGCTCGACATAGGGCTCTATCACACGAACTGTGAGATCATGACCTGAGCTGAAACCAAGAATCAGATGCTTAACTGACTGTGCCACCCAGGTGCCCAAGGTTTGGTATTTTTGCTCAAAAATATCCATTCTGGAACAAAAGTACACATTTGTACTCAAAAGTATGCAGAATTGAAACAATGTCTTTTAGGGGTGCCTGGCTGGCTCAGTCTATAGAGCATGTGACTTAAAAAAAATTTTTTTTAATGTTTATTATTTCTGAGAGAGAGAGACAGAGTGGGAGTGGGAGAGGGGCAGAGAGAGAGGGAGACACAGAATCAGAAACAGGCTCCAGGCTCTGAGCTGTCAGCACAAGGCCCAATGCGGGGCTCAAACCCACCAACAGTAAGATCATGACCTGAGCTGAAGTCAGATACTCAACCAACTGAGCCACCCAGGCGTCCCTTGAGCATGTGACTTTTGATCTCGGAGTTGTAAATTCAAGCCCCATGTTGTGCATACAGATTACTTAAAAATAAAACCTTTAAGACAATGCTTTTTAGATCTTTCTTCGATGAAAACCCTCTTCCCAATTTGGAGTAGTTTCCCTCCCAAGTCTGTGTTGGAGAAGGATGTTCTTTAAAAATAAAGCACTGTGTCTAAACCCTGAGAAAGGAAAAGGGTGGTTTTGGAAGGTAGAGGCTGGGGCGGGTGGGCCACTCCTTGTCAGAAAAGGCAGGGGAAAAGGCCCTGAGGCTGAGGAAGGAGCTTTTACTAGGAAGCACAGTGTTACAAAGGAACAGGGCAAAACCCAACAGAATCACAGAAAGGAATACGAGTTGTACAAATTGATACTAGGGAGATGTGTATGTAGCTAGACTGGTTAACATGTCTTTAGAAAAGAACCCCTAGCTTGTTTTGTTTGGTTTTGAAGAACAAACTTCCACAAGTTCGTCATATCTGAAAATGTTACTAAGTGGGTGTTTACTTTCTCTAAAATGAATATCAAAGATCCAGATTACAGTCCGATGTAAATCCTTTTAGAAAGATTTTGAGCATTTCAATGATTAAATAAAATGAAGTGTTCAGGATCACATGAAGAACATTAAATGAGACATTTCCTCTGTTACTTCTTTCTGGTCTTAATTTTTAGTTTTTAATTTTTTTAGTGCAAAAAGGTGTTTTTTTAAACTTTTTTATTTGAGAGAGAGAGAGAGAGCGAGAGGGAATCTTAAGCAGGCTCACACTCAGCGCAGCATCCAACTTGGGGCTCCATCTCATGACCCTGGGATCAGGACCTGAGCCAAAATCAAGAGTTGGACGCTCAACCCACTGAGCCACCCAATGGCCCCGAAAAAGGTGTTTTTATTAAATTAGCACAGGGACAAGACCAATGGGCAGGAAGAGCTGCACTATTCGGTCTTTTTATATAGCATGTTTATATTCGGATTAATCAAAATTAAATAAGATCAAACATGCCAAGTGCAGGGCGCCTGCCTGTCTCAGTTGATGGAGCATGTGACCCTTGACCTTGGCGTCATGAATTCGAGCCCCATGTTGGGTGTAGAGATTACTTAAAAAAATGTTTTTAAAAACATGCAAAGTGCGTGTTATAGTAGGGCTTTAATATATATTTGTTTCCCATTTTTAAAAACATGTATCATTAAACATAACATTAAAACATTTAGGTTGATTTTGCATACAGTTCAAAAATTTCTGAATTCTTATTAATTTATACCACATTTTCTGAGCAAGGAGTTACTATTTCCCTTAGCAGATGAGAAAGCTGATAGCAGAGAGGTTTAACTATTTGCCCAAGGCCTCTTGTTAGTACTACTTGATTCTGAGTCCCTCAGATCCATTCTGACCCACCATCATCAGGCTTTCTGCTCACCCACCACTCCGCTGACACTATTTCTTCGATGACTTCCTCATTGTCAAATCCAATGATCACGTTTCAGTCCTCAATCGCATTAGACCCAATTTATCAGTTCCTCTTTTTTTCTTTTTTTTTTGATTTTAGGTTTAAGTAATCTCTACACCCCACGTGTGGCTCAAACTCACAATCCTGAGATCAAGAGTCACATGTTCTATGAACTGAGCCAGCCAACCGCCCCTCATTCCCTCTCACTGGAAACACCTCCTTGCCACCCCTCATTTGGTTCCAGGACTCTACTCTGTCCTATGTCTTTTGCATCCCTCCTTGTCTCTTGTCTCTTCCTCCTCATTTTCCTTAGTGTGCCAGGGTCCAGTCTTCAGATTTCTCTATATTCCACTCCCTGGGTCATCTCGATTTAAACACCATCTTCCCCAAACCTGTTCCTCCAAAGGTTCCCCAACTTGGTAAAGGATATGCCCCAGGGGCCCAGGTCAAAACCTTGGATAATCATTTCATCTTTTTCTCTCCCATTTCACATCTAATTCATCAGCACATCCAATCTGTGATACATATGTATTCAAATCTGACTGTTTCTTCCACCTTCGTTGCTATCACCACTTCCGTGCTCACTGAATACCTGGGTGACCTCCTAAGGGGTCTCCCTTTGCCCTGCCTCACCCTTTCAGAGGCTGCTCTCCACACAGCACCAAAGCAGGCCTTTAAAATGTGAATCAGATCCTACTGCTGCCCTGCTCAAAACGCTCCAACGGCTTCCCATATTGTCACAGAAAAATCCCAAGTTCTTACTGCAACCTCTGCCTACCAGTCTTACCGTTTGTACCCTGTCCTGCTCTCTCCCCATACTCTGGCTTTGCTTTTCCTTGGTCATGCCAAGCTGGCCTGGCCTCAGGAGCTCTGTACTTGCTGGATTCTCTCCCTCTGACCTCTGCAGGGCTCCCTCTTGTATGTTATTCAAGGTTCTTGTCAAGTGCTGCCTTAGAATTTCCCTCACATGCCATCTAAAATGATACTCTCACTGCTCTCTATCCTTTTAAATGATTTATTTTCTTCATAGCACTTATCACTATAATAGGGAAAGATAGGATAAAATAGGCAGAGAGGGAAAGATGAGGGCCTGAGGTTCCTGGTGTGGAAAAACACATATTTTGGAACAAAGCTGGGAGTGTCTGACCACAGCAAACCCCCTCAGGTCTCAGGTTCCTCTTAACAGAAACCACCTACCTCCCCTCAGGTTTTCCCTCAGGAATTTGACAAAAGACCCAAGCATGGCCATAGACCACCCCTCATACAATGGAAATGAGCCAGTCGGGAATGGACAACCCAACACTAGCTGTCAAGCCAATAAGGATAGAACCTGAGAAGGAACAAGGGGGAAGAGAAGGGGGAGGGCGGACCAGAACCTTATAAAAGAAGGACCCTTGCCTTTAGTCGTTAGGTATTCACTTTCCAATGAAAGAGCTTTCCTTCTATTACTTTCTAATCTTCTATTCTAATAAACTTTTGCCTGCTGCTCATTTTGTGTCCACCTCTTCATTCTTCGAAGTGGCGAGACCACGAATCCTGGGTATTGCGGTAAAAACGTCCTGCCACATCGATACTGTTCATTTGTCCATTGTTTGTCTCTAGCACTAAAATACAAGCTGCTTGAGGGCAGGGACCATGTCATTTTTTGTTCACTGTTATACCACCAGTGTCTAAAATAGGCACATAGTAGCTATTCAATAAATATTCAGTTTGTTAATCCATCCAATAAATATTTATTGTTTGGATGAGACTTAAGTTTCTGTGGAGAGAGAGGTACTGTGAAAAATAAGCAAATAAATATGTAGTGCACCAGGAGCGCCTGGGTGGCTCGGTCAGTTAAGCCTCTGACTCTTCAGTTTCAGCTCAGTTCATGATCTCATAGTTCGTGAGTTCGAGCCTTACATCTTGGGGTTCTTTCTCTCTCTCTTTCCTTCTCTCTGCCTCTCCCCTGTTCATGCTCTCTCTCTCTCTCTTTCAAAATAAATAAGTAAACTTTGACAACATATGTAGTACACTAGATGGTAATAAGTTCTATGGGGAAGAGGAATAGAAAGGGCAAAGGATCAGAGTTTTGAATTTTGGCTTTTGCTGTTTTGAATACGGTGATCAAAGAAAGTCTCACTGAAAGGCAACATCTGAGTTGAGAACTCAAGGAAATGAGGGAGCAACTCATGGAGATATTTGGGAAATGGAAGGAACAAGGGGAGAAGAGAAGGGGGAGGGTGGACCAGAACCTTATAAAAGAAGGACCCTTGCCAAAAAAGAGAGGGAAAAGTGCAGAGGCTTTGAAACAGTGGTTGAGTGTGGCTTTGAGAAATAGCAAGGAAGCAGATGTGGCTGGAACACAGTAAGGAGGAGAATGGTAAAAGATGAGGTCAGAGAGATAAGGGGAATGAGATTGTATAGGGCTTGAAGTTCATGTAAAGACTTTGATGGGAGATTTTTCTTTGAGATAGGAAACCAGTGCAGTCTTGGAATGTTTTAAGCTGAGGAGGGACGCGATCAGAATCTCTCTGTTGCTGTGGCTATAAGGTTATAGAGAGTCTAAGTTGGAAGCAAGATCAATTAGGAGGCAGCTGCCATAGTGCAGGCAAGAGGTGACAGAATCCTGGCCTAGGGGAATAATGATAATGGTGATGAAAGTGGTGGAACTCTGGATATATTTTGAGGCCAAAGCTAGCCGATTTTGTCAACAGCTTGAACATAAGAGTGTGAGAGATAGGGAGGAATCACGGTAAAACCAAAGGTTTCGGCAGTGCAGCTGATAAGCTATTTGCTAAGATGGAGAAGACTGTAAGGGGATATAGCTTTAGGGCAGGCGGAGTCATGTACATGCATTCTCTTTTGCACATATACACTTAATGTGCTTAAGAATATACATTGGAGATTCAAATAGGCAATTGAATATATGGATCTGGAGTTCAAGGGAGTGATCTGTCTGGAGATGTACATTTAGGAATCATCATCAGCTTAGTGACAGTATTTAAAGGTACAGGCTGCCTAAGATCGTCAGGGTGGGGGTAGAATATAGAGAAGAGAGAAGGTTCCAAGAACTAACCCTTGAGGCACTCACTCCATCCATAGAGGTCAGGCAGATGAGCAGGAACTAGCCAAAGGGACGGAGTAGGAGCAGCCAGTGAGACAGGAGGAGAAGTAAGGGTGTTCTCTTGGAAGCCAAGTGAAGAAAGTGTTGGAAGGAGGAAAGATCAGCTGTGCAAATGTTGCTAGGGGGTCAGGTAAGATGAGGACTCAGAATGACCACAGGATTTAACAACATGGACTTCGCAGGTGACCTTGACAAAAGTTATGGTTGTGGTGAAAACATGATTGGAATAGATTCAAAAGGGAATGAGAGAGAGAGTTAGTGGAGACAGTGTGTATAGACACTGTTTTTAAGTTTTGTTTACAAGAAAGCAGAGAGATAAGGTAATAGCCAAGAGGGAGATGTGGAGTTGAAAGGTAAATGCTGTCCTGTGTTAAGATAAGGATATTTTAGAATATATTGATAGGGTGATGGCAATGATCTACTGGAGAGGACAATTTGACTATTCAGGAGAGAGGGATAATTGTGTAGCAATGTCTTTGAGTAGATGAGAGAAAATTGGATCTAGTGTCCAAGTGGAGATGATGACCTTGGACAGGAGCTTAGATAGTTTATCTGTGACACCATGTGGGAAGGCAGAGAATATGATAAATGCGGTTGGTGATCAGAGCACATGGAAGACATGTTTTTCTGGTTGCTTCTCTTAGGAAAATGGGAGATCGGGTCATCAGCTGTGTGAGGTTTGAGGAGAGAAGAGAAGGTGTGAAACAGTTGTCTTGGTGAGTGGAAAGTGAACTATTTAGGGAAATATGATAGGATTGTCAGGCAGCACTAAAGGCACCCTTGGGGTTAGTGGTCATAATTTGATGTGAGCCACTCCACATGATTGGCTGTTTTCCTCTTGCCATGGTCAAGTGCATAAATGAGTTGTAAGGGCTAAAACCAAGGTCTTGAAAGTGCTGGTTCTTTTTGGTGCAAAGGTGGACAATTTTTTGCCATGGGTTTAGGTTTTGCCAGGCAAGTTTGAAAGAGGGTCAGGTGTAGGTAGTAATGAATCATGGATAGAAGCTGGTTAAGGACAGACATGAGGCCATTGTGGACAGTGAAATGGTTCTAGGATCAATGGACCATACATCCATTGGAATAAGGAAGAATTATTGAAGTCAGAGCTCAGATGGCAGCAGGAGGTGATGGTGAGAGTGGGAAGCTTAAGAGTGAGATTTTGAATGCAAAATCCTGAAAGAGCTAACTACAGAACCATAGAGTTCAGAAACTCCTCACACCAAGTTTTAAATTTCTGAGTATAAGCAAAACTTTCAATATATGCTGTCAGAATAGATTGCGAAGAGAGGGGAGACAGCAATAAAGATGACTTTTGACAGAGAAAGTGGATAAAGAATCATTTCAAGCATGAAAGGAAAGCAAACCAAATAAAGCCAAAATCAAGGTCATAGAGATCCATGTGGGAAAGGGAAAAACTGGAAAGAGATTTGTTTTATACTTCAAGGTCACAGTGAGAGAGGTGGGTGAGTGGAGGGAATTAGAATCAGGGCTGAAAGCAAAAGTAGAAATACTTGACATTGTTGATCCATGAGGGGCCTTCCCTTGTGTGCTATCAAGAATCATTAAAAATAGCTGATTCTTTGGATCTCCAAATGAACTCATTAGTAACTTTAAGAGTCCCTTGGTTGCTAGCTACCGTATGTGAGGGCATAGTCCCCTCCTTACTCAGTGCTCATTTACTTCAGGGACATCAAGTAGTAGTCAAACTACAGAATGTGCTATAACAATAAATCATATTATCTGGACACACTGTTTCTCCAAACACAGGTTTCTGAAAGAGCAGTGTGAGAGACCCCTGGCCACTCAAGTAAAACTGGATAATAAGTTTAATTAATAACTTGGAATACAAACCTTTTTGTGCCTTATCATTTACTCTGGAAAATTATTTTTTTTTAAAGATTTTATTTTAGGGGGTGCCTGACTGGCTCAGTCAGTAGAGCATGTGACTCTTGATCTCAGAGTCGTGGGTTCAAACCCTATGTTGGGCATGGAGCCCACTTAAAAAATTTTGTAAAATAAAAAAAGATTTCATTTATTATTATTATTATTATTATTATTATTATTATTATTGAGTAATTGCTACAGCCAACACGGGACTGAACTCACAATCCTGAAATCAAAAGAGTCATGTGCTTTACTGACTGAGCCAGTCAGGAACCCATTACAGATTTTATTTTTAAGTAATCTCTACAGTCAACATGGGCCTCAAACCCACAACCCTGAGATCAAGAGTCATGTGCTCTATGGACTGAGCTAGCCAGGTGCCCCTGAGCTTGTTTTTTTATTTGAATTTTTCAGTAGATAATTTTCAAGAGCATATAATAGGGACACATGACTCTTGATCCCAGGGTTGTGAATTCGAACCCCACACTGGGTGCAAAGATTACTTAAAAAGAAAATCTTCAGGGGAACCTGCCTGGGTGGCTCAGTCAGTTGAGCATCTTACTCATAATTTCAGCTCAGGTCATGATCTCCCATTTGTGAGATTGAGCCCCATGTTGGGCTCCAAGCAGACAGTGCAGAGCCTGCTTGGGATTCCTCTGTCTGTCTCTCTCTCCCTCTCTCCCTCTCTCTCTCTCTCTCCCTCTCCCTCTCTCTTTCCCCTCCCCTGCTCATGCAGGCTCTCTCCCTCAAAATAAATGAACTTAAAAAACATCTTCAAAAAAAAAAAAGCTCAAAAATGAATTCTTATTGTGGTGATATTTGCACGACTCTGTCAACATACTAAAAGTTATTAAATTGTACACTGAAAATGGGTGCATTTCATGGAATGTAACATTACATCTCAAAAAACTTTTTAAAAGGAATCAATATTTGGGGTGCCTTGGTGGCTCAGTCGGTTGAACATCCGACTTCAGCTCAGGTCATGATCTCATGGTTTGTGAGTTCGAGCCCCGCGTCAGGCTCTGTGCTCACAGCTCAGAGCCTGGAGCTTGCTTCGGATTCTGTGTCTCCCTCTCTGTCTGCCCCTACCCCACTCATGCTCTGTCTCTATCTATCAAAAATGAATAAATGCTAAAAAAAAGGAATCCATATTTATTAAATATTGTAATGACATATTTCAAAACTTAAATCAGGGTTGAGGTCAAAGGGATACTCAATGTTGATTTTTTTAAATTAGTAAGTGAAGCAGCCTACCAGTGTAGAGTTCTAATGAAAGGAAAAGAATTAGGTCATTCCTTATGTATTTCTAGTACTAGTTAATATAAACCAGAAGTGAAATTGCAACATTGCCCAGGATAATAACTGAGGTTTGCATAAGGCTCTAGAAAATTCCTTCCTTGCAACACTTCCTGGCCAGTATGTGCTCTTGTTCTTCCTGGTAAAGTCCAACCCATATTGTCTGTGTACTTCTCCTTAACATTTCTTTGCTTGTCACTTGGCTGGATGTGCTTTACTGCTGGGAGAGTAACAATTTTTAATACTGAAATAGGAGGAGAGTTAGAAGACAGTAGTAAATTTTGCTGACAGGAAAAAGGCCAAGTAGGAACTTGCATGTAAGTCAGCCCACTAGTTAGTCATCGTTCTCGCCAATAAAATACATACCTGGAGTGTGATGGGAGTGGCGATTTGAACGCTCAGCTGGCCTGGTTTCCCCGAACTTTGGAAAGTCCTTAGGTGGGACACAAGTGTACTGAGGTGGGGCTCGCTGCCTCATGATCTCGTAACAGCTGTTGTTTTGTCACAATTATTCATGGCAGTGAGCCCGTCACTGAGTATTCCAGGCTTACGCCTCTGTAACTAAACTTTTTATGTTTACTGCCAAACTGAAATGCTTAAAACACCCAGCAGTGGTGGGCGAACTGAAAGTCTCCAGTCAGAATGTCTCCTCTCTGGCATAACTAACAACTTGTGCCAAGTTCTGCCTTCCTGGTTTTCCTCATGTGACTCTCCCTGCTCTGCCACACCCGTCAGCCTGTCCAAACCAGTCCCCGTGTGCCTTACAGTCTTAGCTTCTGCTGTGCCTTCCCAGAGCGCCCCCTCTGAGACAGTCTCTCCTGAGTTCATGCCCTGGGTCGGCCCCATAAGTAAATGTGTGACTTGAGGAAATTCCTTTCCCTTCCCTGGAAAATGGGACAATACTTCTTAGGGTGGTGGTTTGGTAGTAGATGCTCAATAAAAATTAATATCTTTGGGGCGCCTGGGTGGCTCAGTCAGTTAGCATCTGACTTCGGCTCAGGTCACGATCTCGTGGTTCATAAATTCGAGCCCCACGTCTGGCTCTTTGCTGACAGCTCAGAGGGAGCTGATAGCATATATCACTTTCCTCTGAATAGAATGTAGTTCATAATTTAGCGCTTAATTATAAATCTCTCGTAATTTTGTTCATTATTTCATGTGGTGTTTGTCTCATCCTCAGTTAGCCCAAACCTTCCCAGAGAAGAGAGAAAAGGCTTTATGTTTTTAAAAGTCCTCTTAGAATATCTTCTCAGCGACAGAGCAAGATTACACAGGTTTTAAATATGTTATGGTTGGTAGGCAGTTTGATTTGTTGACACCACCATCGTCAGTTCCATTAGGTTGTGGTAACAGGATGAGACCAGGTGGCTAGGATGTAGAGACACTGTGGGCTATTGGACCCTAGTAACTGGCATCATTAATGTTGAGTTTCTCAGGTGGTGGAGAATTACTTTATTAATATAAGTAGAGGGTTTTCTATACAGTCTTAATACTTCCAAGTTCTATTACTCATCCCAATTACTGACACCAGTTGCCCATGACAGAAACTTGAGACATCCTTAACTCTGCCTTCCTTACCTGCCTCACACTCACCTTGATTAGTCAGCAAGGCCCAATAGATTCTGCCCCTTCTTCGACGCTGCAGTCTGGCCTTCCTCTCCATTCCCACTCCTCAGGCTCTAGTTCAGGCTTCCACCATTGCTTATTTGGAATCTTTTAAAAACCTCACAGCAGGTCTCCTTGTTGCTATATTTACACCTCTGCCATTTACTTCCAAAATGAAAATGAGGCCACAGTTATCTTTCTCAAACAACTATCTGATCAAGTTATTCTCCTTTCTAAAGTCCATCACGGGCACCTAGAGTGGCTCAGTGGTTAAGCATCTGACTCTTAATTTGAGCTCACGGCATGATCTCACGGTTTGTGGGTTTGAGCCCCATGTTGGGCTCCAGGCTGACAGTGTGGAGCCTGCTTGAGATTCTCTCTTTCTGCCCCTCCCCTGCTCTCTCTGTCTCTCAAAAGTAAGTAAATAAACTTTAAAAAATGATTTTCTTTCTTTTTTTTTTAAAGGTTTATTTATTTTTCAGAGACAGAGAGAAACAGAGTGTGAGGAGAGGAGGGGCAGAGAGAGAGGGAGACACAGAACCTGAATCAGGCTCCAGGCTCTGAGATGACCACACAGAACCCGATGCGGGGCTCAAACTCACTGACCATGAGATCATGACCTGAGCTGAAGTCGGACGCTTTACCAACTGAGCCACACAGGCACCCTTAAAAAATGATTTTCTAAATAAATAAAATAAAGAATAAAACCCTTTAATGGTTGACCATTAGCCACAGGACCCTGCCACCCACCATGGAGTCCATCACCATCAAATCCTTATCTCCCCTCCCATTTCTGTCTTCCATCATTCCTCCTTTTACATCCTCATTACAGTTATAATGTGCAAGCTCTTGCAAGCTTCTGGGCTTTTTAAGATACTGTTTTCTTGTCCAGGAATGCCCTTCTCCTTCATTTCCCTTTTTATCAGTGGTTTGGAGCAAAGGCTGTAGGTCAGACACCTTCATCTGAATCCTGACTTCTGTATTTGCTAGCTGGGCTGTTGGGTAAGTTACTAATCTCTTGAGACTCACTTTCCACATCTGTAAAATGGGGCTTACAACAAGCACCGCCTCCAAGGGCTAGTGTAAAGACTGAAGGAGAAAAATAACGTGTCTAGTACTTAGGAAAGTGTCTGGTACAGAGCAAAGGCCAAATAAAAGTTAGTCATTGCTACCACTTAATATTGAAGTGTTATTTCAAGACATTGCTCATTTGACTTCAATGATAGATTGAATGGTGGTTCCCCAAAGATGTCTATGTCCTAATCCCTGGAACCTACGAGTATGTGATTTCACATGGTAAAGGGAGATTGCAGGTGTGACTAAGTGACGTAAAATTTTCCAGATGAGTCCCGTGTAATCACAAGATTCCTTATATGAGGAAGGTAGGACAGTCAGAGAAGGGAGAAGGCAAAGTGCTAATGGAAGCAGAGACTGGGGTGAGATAAAGAATGCTGGCAGCCTTTAAAAGATGGAAGAGATAGGAATTACCTGCAGAGTATCCAGAAAGAACCAGTCTTGTCAACGCCTTAATTTTAGTCCTAATGACTCATTTCTGACTTCTGACCTCCAGAACTATAAGAGAACACGTTTGTGGTGCAGCCACTCTGGAAAACAGTATGGATGTTCCTCAAAAGATTAAAAACAGAACTACCCTATGACCCAGTCCTACTAGGTATTTAATTGTACTACATTTATCCAAAGGACACAGGAGTGCTGATATGAAGGGGCACATGCACCCCAATGTTTATAGCAGCACTACCAACAATAGTCCAATTATGGAAAGAGCCCAGATGTCCATCAACTGACAAATGGATAAAGATGTGGTATATATATATATATGTATATATGTGTATATATACACATGTGTATATGTGTACACATGTGTATATATACACATATATACATATATATATACATATATATATAATGGAATATTACTCTATGATCAAAAAGAATATAATCTTGCCATTTGCAATAACATGGGTGGAACTAGAGTGTATTATACTAAGTGAAATAAGTCAGTCAGAGAAAGATAAGTATCATATGATTTCACTCATATGTGGAACTTAAGAAACAAAACAGATGAACACAGAGGAAGGGAAGGAAAAAATTAAAACAGAGAGGGAGGCAAACCATAAGAGACTTTTTTTAGTTTCTTTTTTAAAAATAATTTATTTATTTTTTAATTTATATCCAAGTTAGTTATTCCTTAATTCCCCTTACCCATTTAGCCCATTCCCTCCTCCCATAACCCCTCCAGCAGCCCTCTGTTCTCTATATTTAAGGGTCTCTTATGTTTTGTCCCCCCTCTCTATTTTTATGTTATTTTTGCTTCCCTTCCCTTATGTGCATCTGTTTTGTATCTTAAATTTCTCATATGAGTAAAGTCATATGATATTTGTCTTTCTAATTTCACTTAGCATAATACCCTTATTATTATCTTGCAAATGGAAAGATTTCATTCTTTTTGATTGCCAAGTAATACTCCATTATATGTGTAAATATATATTATATATATTTTATATTATATATTATATATATATTATATGTGTATACATATAATGTGTGTATGTATATATACATATATATGTGTATATATATATACATATATATATACACACATATACGTATATATATACGTATATATACGTATATATATACACACATATACGTATATATACGTATATATATACGTATATATACATATATATACACATATATATGTATATATACGTATATATATACACACATATATATACATATATATGTGTGTATATATATATACCACATCTTCTTTATCCATTCATTCATCGATGGACATTTGGGCTCTTTCCATACTTTGGCTATTATTGATAGTGCTGCTATAAATATTGGGGTGCATGTGCACCTTCGAAACAGCATATCTGTATCCCTTGGATAAATACCTAGTAGTGCAATTGCTGGGTCATAGGGTACTTCTATTTTTAATATTTTGAGGAACTTCCATACTGTTTTCCAGAGTAGCTGCACCAGTTTGCATTCCCATCAGCAGTGCAAAAGAGATCCTCTTTCTCCGCATCCTCACCAATGTCTGTTGTTGCCTGAGTTGTTAATGTTAGCCATTCTGACAGGTGTGAGTAGTATCTCATTGTGGTTTTGATTTGTATTTCCCTGATGATGAGCATTTTTTCATGTGTTGGTTGGCCATCTGGATGTCTTCTTTGGAGAAGTGTCTATTCATGTCTTTTGTCATTTCTTTAGTGGATTATTTTTTTTTTGGGTGTTGAGTTTGATAAGTTCTTTTTTTTTTTTTTAATTTTTTAATGTTTATTTATTTTTGAGAGGGAGAGAGAGACAGAGCATGAGTGGGGGAGGGGCAGAGAGAGAGAGGAAGACACAGAATCCTACGCAGGCTCCAGGCTCCGAGCTGTCAGCACAGAGCCCAACGCGGGGCTCGAACTCACGAACCGTGAGAGCATGACCTGAGCTGAAGTCGGACACCCAACCGACTGAGCCACCCAGGCACCCCTAGTTTGATAAGTTCTTTATAGATTTTAGATACTAACCCCTTTATCTGATATTCCATTCCGTCGGTTGCCTTTTAGTTCTGTTGATTGTTTCCTTTGCTGTGCAGAAGCTTTCTATTTTGATGAGGTCCCAATAGTTTATTTTTGCTTTTGTTTCCCTTGCCTCTAGAGACATGTTGAGTAAGAAGTTGCTGCAGCCAAGGTCAAAGAGGTTTCTGCCTGCTTTCTTGTCTAGCATTTTGATTGCTTCCTGTCTTACATTTAAGTCTTTTATCCATTTTGATTTTTTGTGTACGTATTTTTTGTGTACGGTGTAAGAAGTGGTCCAGGTTTATTTTTCTGCATGTCACTGTCCAGTTTTCCCAGCAACACTTGCTGAAGAGACTGTCTTTATTTCATTGGATATTCTTTCCTGCTTTGTCAAAGATGAGTTGGCCATACATTTGCGGGTCCATTTCTGGGTTCTCTGTTCTGTTCCATTGATCTGAGTGTCTGTTTTTGTGCCACGTAAGAGACTCTTAAATACAGAGAACAAACTGAGGGTTGCTGGAGGGGAGGTAGGTGGGGGAGTGGTGGGGTAAATGTGTGATGGGCATTAAGGAGGACACTTGTTGGGATGAGCACTGGGTGTCATATGTAAGTGATGAATCACTAAATTCTACTCCTGAGACCAGTACTACACTATATGTTAATTAGCTTGGATTTAAATAAAATTAAAAAAAATAGAGAGAGAGAGAGACAGAAAGAGAAAGCATTTGTGTTGAATTAAGCCACTAAATGTGTGGTAATCTGTCATAGCAGCGATAGGAAAGGAGCACAACTTCCTAGAGGTGACTTGAACCCCATAACATTTACATATAGAGATATAATTTTTTTAATTAAAAACTTTTTTTAAGTTTTTTGATTTATTTTGAGAGAGACAGAGACAGTATGAGTATGGGGGTGGGGCAGAGAGAGAGACAATCCCAAGCAGGCTCTGAGCTGCCAGCACAAAACTTGAACCCACAAAACTGTGAGATCATGACCTGAACCAAAAGTAAAAGTCAGACATTAACTGAGTGAGCCAACCAGGTGCCCCTAGATATATAATTTTTTTAAATATATATATTTAAATGTTTATTTATTTTTGAGAGACAGAGAGAGAGAGAGAGAGAGAGAGAGTACGAGCAGGAGAGGGGCAGAGAGAGAGGGAGACAGAGAATCCGAAGCAGGTTCCAGGCTCTGAGCTGTCAGCACAGAGCCAGACTTGGGCTCAGACTTACAAACCGTGAGATCATGATCTGAGCCAAAGTCAGGGCATTAACCGACTGAACCACCCAGGTGGCTTACTTGCTTTTTTAAGCTTACAAAAATTATATTGGGGCACCTGGGTGGGTCAGTCGGTTGTGTCCGACTTTGGCTCCAGTCATCATCTCATGGTTGGTGAGTTAAAGCCCGGCATCAGGCTCTCTGCTGTCAGCTAGGAGCCCACTTTGGATCCTCTGTCCCCCTCTCTATCTGCCCCCCTTCTCAAAAATAAATAAACATTAAAAATAATAAGTTAATAAATAAATAAATAAATAGATAAATAAATAAATAAAGTAAGCTCTCAGTCCAATATGGGGCTTCAGTTCATGACCCCAAGATCAAGAGTCGTATGCTCTACCGACTGAGCCCCTAGATATATAATTTTTAATTCGTATGTCTCTCCTGTGAGACTGTATGTTTCTTAAGGGCTACTGCTTACTAATATTTGAAACCACCTCCTATCCCTACCTCTACATACTTAGCACAATGTCTGGCACATTCTCAAACTCTAATATTTGATGGAGGAAAGTTTATGGTCTCAAGGGTGGGTTTTGTTTCGGTTGCATTGAGTTCATGTGGAGATGGAGGGACCAGCCATGGATTCTCAAATGAGGTTCAGTCTCTGGCAAGTACAGGTCTGGGAGATGTGTCAGGGGAAATGATTGAAATAGGTCTGGGGATTGTTGTAGAGAAGAGAGGTGACTGTAATTGAAGAAGCGCCTGGTCCTGGAATACTTTATATGATGAATATTTCATGGGGCTCTGGTCTCTGCTTTTCAAAGATACAATAGCTCTAGAAAAGATCCAGCAGAGGACATTAAAAATGATCAAGGGCAGAGAGAATTATGTATGGTGGTAAAAATGAAAAAGATTCCATTTGCAAAAAAAAAAAAAAGTGGAAGTCTTAAACTCATGAGGAATAATCATTCATTATTTTCTCAAATCCGGAAAAAAATAGAAACAGGTAACATTCCTGAAGCCTAACAATCTTCCCAACAACAACAACAAAAATAGCTCTTTATATAGCATCCATTAAAATACAGAATCCATTACTTCAAGAGGCTGTGTCAACTGAAGTTCTTTTGTTTTTTGTTTAAAAAATTTTTAATGTTTAATTTTGAGAGAGAGAGAGAGACAGAGCGTGAGCTGGGGAGGGACAGAGAGAGAGGGAGACAGAATCCGGAGCAGGCTCCAGGCTCTGAGCTGTCAGCACACAGCCCGACACAAAATGGGCTCGAAAACACAGACCTTGAGATCATGACCTGAGCCCAAGTCGGACTCTTAACTGACTGAG
Source organism: Panthera tigris (assembly GCF_018350195.1). Taxonomy (NCBI): domain Eukaryota; kingdom Metazoa; phylum Chordata; class Mammalia; order Carnivora; family Felidae; genus Panthera; species Panthera tigris. Next base: position 79,225,685 of record NC_056664.1, on the reverse strand, counting down.
CCACCCTGGTGCCCCACTCTCGTGCCAAATGAAAATGTGAATACTTCCGGCAGAGCTGGATTAAGGGTCAAGCCAGCCTGGCAGCTGCCCTAGGTGCCTGTATGAGCCACAAATCATTGCTGACTACATTAGAATGTGGTGTCTGTTAACCTGAATTTTTCACATAAAACTTCTTATAATTTTACATCTGTAAAATTTGCCTGGCCCTATTAAAATAAACAGCGCCCTTGAGTGGAATTTAAAGAGAAGAAAACCAAACATCTCCTCACAATTCAGATTAATCTCCTTTAGAATGCTTTTGAATTCTAAATGCTTTTGAATAGAATGCACATACGAAGCAGCCTTATCAACTAAACTTCTGGATTGAATAGAATGGATGGCCTTTGTGCTATTTACTAGAGGCAAGTGATTTATCTTCTTATCTACATTTTAATCTCTTTAATATACTTTAGCAAAGTGGTCTGGTTCCAAAAAAAAAAAAAAAAAAAAAAATCACAAAAGGAAACTATGGAGAGAACAAGAAGCACAGAAAAGTAGGATTCGTTGTGCAGACTTTTTTTCCCAGGACATTTAACTTTACATTGGCTAGTGGAAATAAAAGAGCAAATTAAGCTTAAGTAAATAATTTTTATTGATAAAAGATTATTTAATGCATTTTACATTTAGAAATGTTGGATAATTATTTAATGAATATTATTGTGAGGGGCTCCCATTCTGGGGAGCCGACTTTCTCAGTTATGTCTTAACTGTAGGTTTAGAAAAGAGTTGTAAAAACTATGTTATAAATGGCAATTTAGAAATGTGTCGAGATATTTTGGGATAATTACAGTCCTTGGGCAAGCCAGCCCACCAGGTTGGGAACGAATGAGCTAGAGTGTGTGAAAGTTCTTTGGAACTTGTCATTCCTATGCTATATACTACCAGCCTCCGCCTGCTGCAGCCCTCCCACTCCTGTGTGCTGATTATAATATTGCCATATCTCTCAGGTCCCAGAAAGGCTGTGGCCCGGTCTATTAAAGTAACCCTCTCTACTAGGCAGTCAGGAAATGGTCTCCAGAGCTAGCATGCTTGAGAGCCACCCAGGTCCCGTCATACCTGACTCACCATAGGGACACATCTACTATGCCCAGTATTTGCAGCTCAGAATGCAGGTCTAGAGCCTGGTCTAGCCTGGTCTTGAACTCTGGCTGGTAGGCTGTCAAAACTGGCTCCACCAGCCCTTGCACCTGGGTGTGATCCTCAGAAGGCCCTTTCTCCTGAAACTGGACCCTATTTGTAATAATCTTCCTTATGTTTAGGGCTGTCTTGATTCAATATCTTGTAGCGTTCCAAACAAATCAGAAAAACAGGATTCCTGGCTCCAAGCCGTCTCCTCCATCCAGCAGCTGGAGAGCCTTTCTGGACTTGTGTTAACCTTGATTGTCTTGGGCCATCCCCCTTGACTTTTCAGACTGCTTTGCCAATGACTCTGGCAGGTTCTAGTTACTCTCTCTTCTCCTTAGCCCAGGGGGACTTCCCAACCTGATACTCAACTAGGATTTTGCTCTTTTGATCTTTGTACACGTACACACACACACACACACACAAATATACACATAAACTTTTTTTGAGGTGGTTTTAAAAAAAGGAAACAATAGACCAATAGAACAGTAATGTGGTGGGAATGTAAAATGGTGCAGTTGTTTTGAAAAACACTATGTCAGCTCACAATATTAAACAGACGGTTATCATATGATCTTATGACCCAGCAATTTCACTCCTAGGTATATACCCAAGGGAAACAAAAACATGTCCACACAAAAACATGTATACAAACGTTCAGGGCAGCATTAATTACAGTGGCCAAAAGGTAAAAATAATCTAAAGGTCTATTAATGGATAATGAATTAAAAAATGTGGTATATCCATATAACAAAATATATAAAAAGGAACGGAGTGCTGATATATATTACAACATAGATGAACCTTAAAAACATTATGCTAAATGAATAAAGCCAGTCACACACACCAAAAAAAAAAAAAAAAAAAAAAAAAAAAAAAATATATATATATATATATATATATATATATATATATATATAGTATGATTCTATGTGTATGAAATGTCCAGGAAAAGGAATCTAAGAGATAGAAACTAGATATGTGGTTGCCTAGGGTTGGGGGAGGGTAGGTGATGGATATTTCTTTTTGGGGTGATGAAAATGTTCTAAAATTACATAGTGGTCATGGTTGCACACCTCTATGAATATATAAAAAACCACTGAAGTGCGCAGTTTCTTTCTTTCTTTTTTTTCCCCCTGGGTCACAACGCCCTTTATTCAGACGGCGGCGCACAGCACTGGGCCCTTGGCTGCTCCGGTGTTAACGCGGAGACGAGTGCAGAGCTCGGCCGCCCTAGTGATCTGCTGCTGTCTGAACTGCCGTCCACAATAGCCGCACGTCCCGGTTTTTGTTTCTTTGTCCGGGTTTATGTACAGTTCCGGGTGGCAAAAGCACCCCGCCCCCTGCCGCTATCACACGCGACCACAGGACTGTCAGCTCCACTCACAGGCTGCTCAGCAATGAAATCAATGACAAAGTTTTCATTCACCTCTTTCTTTCGACCTACAAATCGAATTTTCCTATAGTCCTTATCATCATAAAGCTGGCCGGTGTGCGTAATCTTCTCTCCGGTGGGTGAGGTCCGCACCCCTAGACGCCTGGCGCCCCGGGGCAGCCTCAGCGCCTACGGGCCGCTCCCGCCCAGCAGCCGGCAGAAAGTCACCGTCCTATTTATTTTTTTATAATTTTTTTTTTAAGTAAGTTCCATGCCCAACATGGGGGCTTAAACTCATGACGCTGAGATCATGCTGTACCAACTGAGCCAGAAGGTACCCCAGGATATACACATTTTAATTTTAAAAGTACTGTCAAATTGTTGCTGAAGTGGTCATAATAGTTTATACTCCCTCTGGCAGTGAGTGGGTATCCATTTCCTTATGCCTTGACACACACACACACACACACACACACACACACACACACACACACATTTGACATAACATTTGATATAACAAATCCTTAGTTTTTGCAAAGCAAATAGGTGTAAAGTGGATTCTTATTTCCATAATTAACTACTAAGGAAATTGGACATCTATTCTTAGGATTGCTTTTTTATACTCTTTCCCGCTCTTTTCTATTGGACTGTTGGCCTATTTATTTAATTTTTAAATTTTATTCTCACTAGGCTCCACTCACAATGTGGGGCTTGAACTCATGACCCTGAGATTAAGACCCTGAGCCAGTCAGGCGCCCCAGCCGTTTTACATTTTATCTTTAGTAGTTCTTTATATATATTTTGTTTTATAAATACCTATATAAATATCTATGTAGTATCCATATCTATCTGCATATGCAAATATTTCCTACCTAGTCATTACTTTATGGTTTTTGCTTTTCTTATTTTACTTAAGGCTTTCTGTCCTGCCAAGATCAGAAACATATGATCTTGGTATGAGATAGGGAACTAATTTTATTATATTTTCCAAATGACTAGACCATTGTCCCAATGTTATTTATTGAACCCTTTATCTTTTCCTCTGCTGTTTTGAAACACCATTTTTCACATACTAAATTCTTAGTTCAATGGCAATTCTCAGGCTTGTATATAAAAGTGAATCTGAAACCAGTAGACACAGGAAGTCCATGTGAGGAGAATGAGACTGGCTCTCTGAACTGTCTGGCCATGGGAGTTTCCAGCAAGGAAAGCATGGGGACTTTCCAAAGTTAGCACTGGACATTTTAGCATTAGGCAAATAAATTGGAAGCTAATACTCCACATCCTCATAATATTAATTAACAATTGATTATGTCATTTTCACTTTTTCTTTCCAGAATCTATAAAACATTGTCGCCCACTTTGGTGCAGAAAGTGGTCAGGATATTTATCTTTCAGCTCCTTTCCTGTGATACCCCCTTCAGACTGCCCATGTCCCTTAATTAAAGGTCACTGCTCTTCTCTCCTTCTGGAGTCTGGTTAAAGTCTCTCCCCTGGTTCCTTTGGACCTCTGCTGCTATTAGTCCTGGGTCCTTGCAAGAACTTTACACCTTTCCTACACTTTTGCAAATAGTTCAGTGGTGTGCTAGTAAATGGCCAGGGTTGGGGGAGGGGGGGGAGGAGGGAAAGAGCCTTAATTTGTAGCATTTGCCAATTGCTTAGTGTAAATATTCCCATCGTGGCCCATTGTAAGCTACTAGTGTGAAATCACTGAACACAGACTTGGGAGGAAGTGCTAAGAATCAGCTTTTGTAAATAAAACATGAAAATAAATTATTTTTTAATTATCCTAATTTAAGTGTGCTCCAGACTGATGCTGACACCATCCTGGAACACCGACTCTTCACTCAGAGAAAGGAACTCTCTTTTCTATAGGACTTTAGTCTGGGAAGAGGTAAGCCCAGAAGCTTCAGAAGCTGTCTGAAAGTGACGCCAACCAAGAGGAAGGCAGAGCTAAGAGGGGAGGCAGGGAAATTCCTGGATATCATTTGAAGCCTTGGACGTAGCCATAGTTTAAGTGAACTGGGCCCTAGCCTTTTCAGGAACACAGACTAATAAATTCTCTCTCTCTCTCTCTCTCTCTCTCTCTTTCCCTTTCTTTTTCAGTTTTTGTTTATTTCTTTGTTTTTGCACAGAAGTTTAGCACAGTAATAGGCCCAGATTCCTCCCAATTTGTGATTCTATCTCAGGCATTAGGTACCATTAATAGGAAAAGTAGATTTGAAAAGATTCATGGTTTACAGGTTTACAGTATTCAGATTTACACAGCAGGTTCTTTCAAATTATACTTAGGGGAATAAATCAGTGACAATTTGGCAATCTTGCAAAGTACAGAGCCTTCCAATTCTAAAGGATTTTGCTGGTGAGTCATTAAGTTAAAAAAAGAAATCCATATCGGTAATAAATCTTTGTAGAAGTACTCTATGTTCTTTTTAAAATTGATTGTTTCTCAGTGGCTACTTCAACTAACATTATCAAAAGAATAGATTTCTGTTATAATATAAAATGATGCTTTCTGAGAAATTGTTCCTAGTCTTATTTTTAAAAAAGAGTTGACATAGGAGATATATTGTGGAGGGTACTTCCAGAAAACCAGAACTTTTAATAAATTTATTCTGTTATCATTTTTTTAAAGCATTTATTTATTTTTGAGAGGGGGGCAGGCACAGAGAAAGAGGGGAACAGAGGATCTGAAGTGGGCTCTGTGCTGACAGCAGCGAGCCCGATGCAGGGCTTGAACCCACAAACCTTGAGATCATGACCTGAAGTCGGACGCTCAACTGACTGAGCCATCCAGGGGCCCCTAATCAGTGTTATTTTCATTGCTTAATATTATAGATCATAAACATTTATCAGTTTGGACATTTGGGGTTATGGTGCTTGTGGGAGATGCTATGTAGAGACCTAAATGTCATTCAGCTTAGGACTTACTGTACTGGAATCCCAAAGCTGTGGTGACTGAGGACAAAAGAGGAGTCCCCAAATCCATCCTCTTACCCAAATGCTCCTCACTCACCCTCCACATATGCCATGTGCTGTGGCAAAGACCAATATATTCTTCCCCTTCAATCTGTCACCTTCTCTCTTTTTCTATGAATTAAAGCATTCATTGCTTTAATTCAGGCCTTTGGTTATTTGCAGTGGCCTCATAAGTGGTTTTCCTGCCTTTAGTCTCATCTTCATTCCATCTTGTTCTGCCTCTGTCGCATCGCTTCCTGAGGGCAGAAGCTCTGGGTTTTCGGCTAACTTCCAATCACGGCTCTCTTACCTCATTTAGGGCACTGAGGGGGCACACTGCTCTTCTTATGTAACATAAAAAGCAAGCCAGCATTATTTCTAAACCAAAACTGGCTTTTAAGTCAGGGATTTTTAGAGGTTACACATACTCCTCCCGATTTCTGAGCAGGGGAGTGACTTACTTAAGGACAAGTTACAAAGGTCAGGACCTGTTAAGGACATCTGCTATCTTTAAGAAGGAAATTCCATGGTTCTGTGCTGGCTTCAGAGCAACTCAGACCCTGTGAGGTGCTTTCCCAGGGTTCCTCCAGGATAGGAACCTGACCTACTTTGGGAGATGAGGGACTATTTCATCGGGGAAATGATATTTCTGTTGAAACCTGAGTGAGTAATGAGCATGACTTTCTGAAAAGAAGGAGAGGGTGTTGCAGGGTGGTACTCCAGGCAAGGAAACAGTTTCGGTGGAGGCCTTGGGGCCTCAGGCAAGCAGGAGCCCAGGGCATTTAGGGAACTGAAAGTCTCATATGCCTGGTGGGCAGAGAGCCAGGGGAAGAGGGCTACTGGAGGAGGCTGGAAATGCACACAAGGGTGAGATCTTGTGCAGCCTTGCAGACAGTGCTGAATTTAGGATTCAGGCCAGGTCTGGAATTAAGAAGGTCAAGAGTTACTGAGATAGAGCTTTAAGGTCATCACCACAACAAAATTTATGTGCATAATTTTTTCTGTCCTTAAGGTTTCATTATATAATTAATTGACATTACAAAACAAATTAGATTTTAATTTTCATGTCACATTAGAAGAGGGGCTTTTCTAAAAAGTTTATTTATTTATATTGAGAGAGAGTCAGCACGAGCAGGGAAGGAGCAGAGATAGAGGGAGAAAAAGAATCCCAAACAGGATCCTCACTGTCAGGGCAGAGCCTGGTGCAGGGCTCGAACCCATAAACCATGAGATCATGACCTGAGCCTAAGTCAGACGCTTAACTGACTGAGTCACCCAGGCACCCCAGAATAGTGGCTTTTTTATCAAACATTTTATTATGAACATTTTTAAAGAAAGAGGAAAATTGAAAGAATTATCTACACTCTGCAATTAATGTTTTATTATATTTGTTTTGTCACGTATTTATCCATCTAGCCATTCTTCTTGGCATTCATCAATTCATCTTTTGATGTGTATCAAAGTAAGTTGCAGACATCAGTAAACTTCATCCCTTGACATGTCAGTATGCATATCATTAACTAGAGCTTAATGTTTCTTTATGTTTCCTTTTGTGTGTGTGTGTGTGTGTGGTAAAAGTCATATACAGTGAAATGCAAACATCCTAAATGTTCTATTTAATGAGTTTTGATAAATAAATAAATAAATAAATAAATAAATAAATAAATACACATATATAAATCTGAAGTTTCAAACAATATACAACTTTTATCAAAAATTGTCACCGTGTACTGTTGTAAGACTCTTACATTCTACATGAAGTGGTATAATATCAGTTCAAGGTAGACTGTGATGAATTAAGGATGCATATTGTAATCTTTAGCAATCACTTTAAAAATGTTAGAAAAAAAGCCAATAGAGGAGATAGGCTGGAATACAAAAAATACTCAATCCAAAAGAAGACCAAAAAGGAGGAACAAAGAAGAGAGGGGACAAATAAGAAATAAATAATGAAGGGGTAGACTTAAATACACCTGCAACATATTTCCCTATGCCTTGACATATATATATATATACATATATATATATGACATATTTGACATAACATTTGATATAACGAATCTTTAAGTTTTGCAAAACAAATGGGTGTAAAGTGGATTCTTATTTCCATAATTACTAAGGAAATTGAACATCTATTCTAGGAATGCCTTTTTATATATATTCTTTTCCGCTTTTTTCTATTGGAGTGTTTGCCTATTTATTTATTTAATATTTAAATTTTATTCTCACTAGGCTCCACTGACAATGTGGGGCCTGAACTCATGACCCTGAGATTAAGACCCTGAGCCAGTCAGGTGCCCCAGCCTTTTTATTTTTATTATTTTATTTTATTTATTTATTTATTTATTACTATTTTTAAATTATTTATTTATTTTTGAGAGAGATACAGAGTGCGAATGGGGGAGGGACAGAGAGTGAGGGAGATACAGAACCTGCCAGGGTCTAGGCTCTGAGCTGTCAGCACAGAGCCCAACGTGGAGCTCGAACTCACAAGCTGGGAAATCATGACCTGAGCCAAAGTTGGATGCTTAACCAACTGAGCCACTCAGGCGCCCCCCAGCCTTTTTATTTTTAATCTTTAGTAATTCTTTATATGTATTTTGTATGATAATGTTTTAATGTAATTATACTAAATACAAGCAGAATAAATAGCCCAATAAAAAGACAGCGATTATTAGCATGGATAAAAAGCATGACCCAATTATATACTATTTACAAGAGATGCATTTAAATATAAAAATACAGTTTGAAAATTAAAGAGTAAAAAATCCATACCATGCAAACACTGAACGTCAGAAAGCTAGTATTTCTATATATCAGAGGAAACAGATTTAAAGAAAAAGAGTATTTCCAGGGATAAAGAGTGGTATTGTAATAATAAAAGGGGCAACTGATCAAGAAGAAGTAAAATTCCTGAGTGTATATACACCTAATAACAGAGCTTCAAAGTATGTAAAAGCAAAAATTGATAATAAAGAAATAAATCTGTAATTATATTTGGAGATTTGAGTACTCTTTTATCAGTATGTGATAGAATAACTGACAAAATAACAATAAGGATATAGAAGATTTAAGCAATATTCTCACCAATTTGACCTGACATACTTAGATGATCCAATAATTTTATTTTATTTTTTTTATAAAGTTTATTTATTTATTTTGAAAGAGAGAGTGCAAGCAGGGTAGGGGCAGAGAGAGAGGGAGAAAGAGAATCCCAAGCAGGCTCTGTGCTGTCAGCACAAAGCCCGACATGGGGCTCAAACCCACAAACCATGAGATCATGACCTGAGCTGAAGTCAGACGCTTAACTGACTGAGCCACCCAGGCACCCCTGTTCAATGTGCACATTGAACATTCACCAAGATACATTTTATGTTACTGGGCCATACATATAACTGAAAGATAATATGATTTACAAGAAAATAAAAATATAAAATACTTAGGAATAAATCAATGTAACAAAAAATGTGCAAAACCTGTACAGTAAAAATATGAAATATTGTAGGGATAAATGTCTAAATAAATGGAGTGGTTAATTGTTCATGAATTGGAAGCCTCCATAGTTGTATTATGCCTACCCTCTGTAAATTGATCTATAGAGTTACAGCCATCCAGTCAAAATTCAAGCAGGATCATTTTAAAAGAAATTTACAAGCTGGTAGTAAAGTTTATGTGAAATTGCAAAGGATACAGAACAGCTAAAATGATCTTGAAAAAGGACAATGTCGAAAGACTTTACTACCTGATTTCAAGATTACTAAGAAGCTCTACAGTCATCAAGACAGTGTAATATTGGTGTAAATAGATCAATGGAACACAATAGAATCCAGAAATAGACTCACACATATACAATTAACTGATTTTCAACAAAGGTGCCAGGGAAACTCAATGGGGAAAATGACAGTCATGTCAACAAATGTGACTGGAACAACTAGGGATGTATATGAAACAACTAGGAATGTATGTGAAAAAATTGTCAGGGGCTCCTGGGTGGCTCAGTTGGTTTTGTGTCTGATTTTGGCTCAGGTCATGATCTCACAGGTTTGTGAGTTTGAGCCCCACATTGGGCTCTGTGCTGACAGCTCAGAGCTGAGCCTGTTTCAGATTCTATGTCTTCCTCTCTCTTTGCCCCTCCCCTACTTGTGCTCCATCTCTGTCTCTGTCTCTCTCTCTCAAAAATAAATAAACATTAAAAAAGTTTTTAAAAAAGAAAAAATTGTCACTGTATGTTATACTCATAGTATATACTGATGACAAATTACAATTTTGAGTCTATATTATCCATACCCTGGGAAATAAATTATGCGTGTTAACTCCTATATGAGCTCTCTCAAGCCTCAGGAGTATTATTTATTAAATAAAGCTTATTAAAGGGTTGCAATTACATTGAGGATATGAAGGCATCATTTAGAAAATAGTTGGAATCATTAAATAATAGTTTATTTTCTGGGGAATATAAAAAAGACTATTTTTTAGAGCGGATTTAGTCCCTCCCTTTATATCCATAGCAGAAGAAATTTCTATTTTCATTTATGACCAGCGATACATATTGGTAAGATGCCTAGCTGGGGATGGAGAGGCAGGTGCAAAGTGAAATGTCATGAGCCAGCAGCTGTATAGCTTGAAAGAGCTAATAGAGTTAATAGATCTATAATTGATTTATTCCTAAGGTTTCTTGTAGATACTGGAAGAATCAAGTTCACTGTGTGTCCTGTATGCAGATGGAGACCAGCAGAGGTTAATTAAAAACAGAAGTTCCTGCCCTAACAAACTAAAATGTAAATGTAACTAGATTTTGAAAAGTTTTTCCTACTATGTGCTGGGTTTTGAGAGGAGGTTTCTCAAGGACAAAAGACCAGGCTGCTATATGTATAGTTCTAACTCCCAGATCCAGGAGGCTTTGTAATAGGGTAAGGTTTGATACTCTCCAAGGATTTCCTGAATCCAAAATGGCTATTGATTCTAAAGAGTCAAGTTGCAGCTGAACTAGCAGTGCAGTTTCTTTCTTATCATTCCAATAATCCAAGAGAGTCTCCCAAAAGCTTGAATAAAAATGGTCCCACCACAGAGCGCAAGCGGCACAGGAGCAGAAAGAGAGGCTCTAGGCTCTGAGCTGTCAGCACAGAGCCCGATGCGGGGCTCAAACTCACCAACTGTGAGATCATGACCTGAGCTGAAGTTGGACTCTTAACCCACTGAGCCATCCAGGTGCCCCTTCTTCTTTTTATCGACTGTGCAGGCAAGGACACTTCCTTTACTATAATGTTACTTGAAATGTTCAAGTTACAGGAGGGTTGATTCGATTACATTTCTGTTGAGTTAAATAACAGGCCTGAGGATACACTTTGAACACTGTCACTGCAGGTTACTTTCTAAGCCCTGCTAATGTTACAAATCATCTCTTAGGAAGGATTACTTTTGCAAGTGGGTCATCTCAACAATTTTGTGTTTATTCTTAGTTGGCTATTTATGGAGCAAGTACCCAGGGCCAGGCTAAGTGCTTTACTTATTACTATCTAATGTGATCTTCATGACATCCTCTCAAACAGATACTTTTATTTCCCCATTTTACATTTAACTTAGTTTAGGACAGAGAGTTAGACAGTGATAGAGATAAACCTCAAACACAGACCCGAGTCCACAATAACAAGCTCTTACAACTATTCCATATTCCCTTACTGAGCTCAGAGGGTGACGTAGTCCTGATCTTACCCCAGATCCCAGGCACCTTGCTGAAACTCCCTGTGTGTTTACTATCAACTGATTGCCAGGGCTGGGCAGAAAAACTGTCTAGGCAGGGCAGGGTGAGATAATGCAAAATGCAAGAAATCGCTTGCCTTTGGCAAGTTCTTAAGATCTAGTTAGGCAGTTGTTTTCAACTTAAGATGCATAGGTAGGGGCCAAGGGTAGGCTGCCCCAAGCGTAGGCCATTATGGCATGAAGATTATTTTGAGTTAAAAAGCAATCGAAATCCAACAGGTTTAGGAAAAGTTCTTTACCTCCCCCCTCAACTGCCTAAAAAGCATTTAGATAGAGGATCTGCTCCAAGAAGAGAGCTATCACCGCAAAGAACTACCTTACACTAGGAACTAGATATGGTAGACAGGGAGGAATCCAGCAAGGCCTGTTTGATCAAAGTCCTCTGTGTCTCCTTGTTTTTGAGTGGCCCAGCAAACATTTGTTTACCAAACATGCACTCCTTTTCATTTTCCTGTGAATTGCATTTTTTCCTTTTGAAATCCCAGACTTCTACTCCCTTCTCCTTAATTCAGAATGACATATATACCTTATTTCCATGTCTGAGTGGATTCCCCCTAGGAATGCTATTAAATTTTATTTTCTCCTGTTAATCTGTCTCGTGTCAATTTGATTCTTAGTCCAGCTACAAAGACCTTGAAGGGGACAGGACATTCTTGCTCCCTGACACACACTAGAATAATCTATGGAACTTTAATAAAGACTGATGACAGAAACTCTGATTTAATTGGTCCAGGGTGAAGCCTGGGCATCAAGATTTTTAATACTCCCCAGGTGATTCCAATGTGCAGCTAAGGTTGGCAATCACCTAGTTTGAATGAAAAAAAAACAAACATAAAATAACATTAAAAAAACCCGCTATAATGTACAAAATGATATATTATTAAATGTATTTATTCCTTACCTCTTTCCACAAAGGATAGGGCTTGGCCAAAAAATTATTCAATACAGAATGAATTCCACTGAGGGGCATGGAGTTCGAAGCACTTGTCAAAAGGGCACAGATGGGCTGGGACTCACAAGGTCAGTGTAGAAATAATTCAGGTATATTTTCTCTCTCTGGTTTGGTTTGCAAGGCAGCAGTGGCAGATTTTAGGAGAAGTGGTTCTTAGAAGACAGCGAGTGGTCCATGTACAGTTTCCAGGTGGGTGATTGGGCCAAAAACTGTTTCCCAGCAGCTGATTGGTCTGGAAGCTGTTTCCAGGCTGTCTAGCCGGTAGATTGCCTTGTCTCCAAGGGTTATTCAATCTGCAAAGTGGTAACAAGTCTCAGAAGCTTGTGTGGAATGATAATTTTTCCCCATTACAGAAGCTTATTGAAGAAAAGTATTTTAAGGATGACTCATAGGCACGTTGTATATTTTTTAGATTCAACTTTGCCAGGGGTTATGAATTGCTTGTAAGGCAGAAGGTCCCTGAATGATTTTTTCCCAAGTTGAGGAGTGGTTGGAACCATTCCATGAAAAATTTCCAGCTGTTAAAAGGGTAGCATTAAACTATTCAGTGCAGTTCAACTGTTGGACTAGTTCCTGTCTTTTCTTTCTCTTTCTCAAGGGCAGATGAGGTTGCTCTCAGTTTGCTGTCAGGAGGAAAAACAGATAAAGAAATGATGGTGGAATAATAGTGAAAGAAATCTGAGGAAAAGGGTAAAATCACTAAATTCCATAATCTTAATATTTAATGCTTTTCATTTTTGCATATTTTAAATCTAACCGAAAGTCAATATTATTTGGATGATAGGGCGCCTGGGTGGCTCAGTTGGTTAAACCTCTGGTTCTTGATTTCGGCTCAGATCACAGTTGGTGAGATAGAGCCCTGAGTCAGGCTCTGTTCTGACAGTGCAGAGTCTGCTTAGGACTCTCTCTCTCTCTCTCTCTTTGCCCCTTCCCTGCTTACTCTGTCTTAAAATAAATAAATAAATATTTTAAAAATATTTGGATGATGACATATGTAAAATTTAAGGTTTGACTGTCTCACCATGTATTTAAAAAAAATTTTTTTTTTACGTTTATTTATTTTTGAGACAGAGAGAGACAGAGCATGAACGGGGGAGGGTCAGAGAGAGAGGGAGATACAGAATCAGAAACAGGCTCCAGGCTCTGAGCTGTCAGCACAGAGCCTGATGCGGGGCTCGAACTCACGGACTGAGAGATCATGACCTGAGCCGAAGTCGGACGCCCAACCGACTGAGCCACCCAGGCGCCCCTCACCATATATTTTTTAAAGTTTTTATTTAAATTCCAGTTAGTTAACATACAGTGTAATATTACTTTCAGGTGTATTATATAGTGATTCAACACTTCCATATATCACCTGGTGCTCATCACAGCAAGTGCACTCCTTAATCCCCATCACCTATTTAACTCATCCCCCCACCCACCTCCCTTCTGGTAACCATCAATTTGTTCTCTATAGTTATGTCTCACCATATTTTTAAAACGATGCTCTCAATTTCTTTATTGTTTTTCTTTTAGAAAGACAGAGAGCGAGCACAAGTAGGGGAGAGGGGAAGGAGAGAAAGAGAGAATTTCAAGCAGGCTCCACACTCAGTGCAGAGCCCCACTCAGGGCTCAACCCCACAACCCTGGGATCATGATCTGAGCTGAAATCAAGAGTCAGACACTCAAACGACTGAGCCACCCAGGAGCCCCTCAGTTTCTTTATCTTATGGTGGCTCACCAAGTTCCTTTGAAAGTATGATGGCATAACATGATTTATGAGCAAATGGTATATTTTTAGCTTTAGAATCAATGACTATTTTTAAATGGCACACACCACATAACATTTGTTTTAATTATCTAATTTCAAAAATGACAACAATAATCAGCATTTATGGAGAGGCCACGTTGTGGCAGGCCCTTTTCTAGGACTTGAGATATGGTTGGCAAGAAAATGGACAAAATCCTCTTTCCCTAGCAGGGAAAGATAGGCATAGCAGCCTTAGATGACCCAGAATGCTTCTGGGCTGCATGTGCTTCACACATATTAGCTCATTTCACTCTCTTAATCCTGTGAAGGAGTTGCTGACATCGTCTCTATTTCCTAGGGGAGGAAAGCAGTGAGCAGAGAGGTTCAGAGACTTGCTGAAGGACATACAGTTAGTGACCATGAGAGCTGGGATTTGTGGCTCCAAGGGCAGCATGCTTAACTGTAATGCTATTCTGTCTCTCCATAATTAGCTCATTTCTACTTATTCTGCTGATGCAAGTAATCAAAAGTCTTCCTTTTCCTTTCTCAAATTTTTTAAATTTTTACTTCAAATATTTAGTATTTCTCCACAAGGTATTGGATAGGTATTATTGCTGACACTTTCCAATTACAAGAGACTCACTCACTGTGTGTGCCTGGTACTTTAGTAACCCAAGAAAAAGAAGAAGAAATCTTTGCTTTGGTGGACTTGCAGAGATGTTGCCTCAAAATAAAATGACAGGTAGATGATACCTACAGCCTCAAATTAGAAAGTGATCCAAGGAAGCAGTTCCCAACCTTCTGTGCACATTAGAATCACCTACAAGAGTTTTAAAATAGGACATCTGGGTCCCACTTCCAGGGATTCTTTTTTTTTTTTTTTTAAGTTTATTTTGAGAGAGAGAGAGAGAGAGAGAGAGAGAGAGCATGTGCACAAGCTGGGGAGGGGCAGAGAGACAGGGAGAGAATCCCAAGCAGGCTCCCTGCTGTCAGTGCAGAGCTTGGTGGGGGGCTTGATCTCACAAATGGTGAGATCATGACCTGAGCTGTAATCAAGAGTTGGACACTTAACTGACTGAGCCACTCACGCGCCCCCCACTTCCAAGGATTCCAACTCAATTGGTCTGGAGTGGGTTAAGGCATCAATATTTGCTAATATGGTAATCTGACAAAGTTATTGAATATTTAGAATCCAGACACTTAAAATCACAGTCTTTTTTTTTTTCCATAGTCATTGCTAAAACCACAATTTTGTTTTTTCAACGTTTTTTTTTTTTATTTATTTTTGGGACAGAGAGAGACAGAGCATGAACGGGGGAGGGGCAGAGACAGAGGGAGACACAGAATCGGAAACAGGCTCCAGGCTCCGAGCCATCAGCCCAGAGCCTGACGCGGGGCTCGAACTCACGGACCGCGAGATCGTGACCTGGCTGAAGTCGGATGCTTAACCGACTGCGCCACCCAGGCGCCCCTAAAACCACAATTTTGAATCAGATTGACCTGGATCAAATCCCATGCCTGCCACTCATTAGCTGTGTGGTTATGGGTTATGTTTCTGTGTGGGAGGAAAAATTCCCCTCTCCTTTCTTAGGTTCTGGAGGTGGGCCTAAGAACTAAACTGATACAAGACTGGTTCATAGGAGAAAAGTGGACAGATTTTATTACATTTTTGCATGTGCGTGAGAGCTTTCACAAAAAAATGAAGACTGGAAGAAGTGACCAGAACAGGAAGCTTTTCCACCTTTTAGACAAAGATACCATAAATATGCGAAGAAATGATACGACGAAGGGGTTCAGTGAAGGGCAGTAAATTGTGGGAAAGTGGCTAGGAGATAAATGAAAAGGAAGCCAGTGGAAGAAAGGGGCTATTAGTAAGTTTGTTTGTACAGACCCATTTCTGTGTCAATTCCCAGTCTTCTGGTGATAAGGATGTTTTTCTCTTCCTGGTACAGGGAGGGTACTTTTCTCATGGGAAATTTTATGGTTTTGTTTTTAGGTAGAAAAGGGTAGATCAGAAAGACCCTCCTGCATCTGCTGTTTCTGAAATACCTTCAGCTCCAAATAATCAATAGCCCCAAGCAACGTAATTTGGGTGGCATGTCCTGAACTCTTTCATTTCTCAGTCTAAGCTTCTCTTTTCTCATCTGTAAAATGGAAATAATTATTTACTTCTTAAGTGTTGTTGTAAGAATTAAAGAATATGTGTGAAAATAAGTTTCACAGTCCTGGTTCAAAGTGTGTCTAATTAATGGTTACTTTTATCCATTCATGGGTTAATTCACTCAGCAAATACCTGCTGTATTTCCAGCCATCATTCTGAGGCTACTGCATTGAGTAAAACTGACTAGGGTCTTGCCTTCCAACTGCTACTTTGGATTTTTTTTTTAGCATGAATAAAACGTTAAATCTCATGGTACTTCTATTGTATTTTATTTTTTTTAAGATTTCTTTTATTTTTAAGTAATTTCTACTCTCAACATGCGTCATGAACTTACAACCCTGTAATCTCATGGTACTTCTATTACTCTATCCTGTACTCTATCCTGTACCTGGGATCCTATCCTTCCCTGTCCTCAGAGGGCGCACTCCATCAGTTGTCCCCTCATCTCTCTCTCCACTGGCTTTTTGTCATATTCATTGAATTGTAATTGACTGAAGTGTAATCATCTTTTTTTATATTAAAAAAAATCTCTGAATCAAACCCTTTGGCTTCAAGTTTGGCTTCCAACAGTTACTGCCTTAGCTCCTTGCTCCTTTTGCTTCACAGGCAAGTATAGGTATTGCCTGCACTCACTGTCTCCACTCTGCCCACTTTATCACTTCTCATTCGCACTGCAGAATACTGTAATCAGGCTTCTGTCTCCATTACTCTCTATATATTACTCTCAATGGGGTCACTCCCTTCTTAAAACCATTCAATGAAGGGCACCTGGGTGGCTCAGTCAGTTAAGTGTTTGATTTCAGCTCAGGTCATGATGTCACGGTTTGTGGGTTTGAGCCCCACATCGGGTTTGGGGAGGGGCAGAGAGACAGAGGGGAATAGAAGATCCGCGCATGTGTGCGCTCTCTCTCTCTCTCTCTCTCTCTCTCTTTCAAAAATAAACATTAAAAAAACAACAACCATTCAATGACTCCATATTTACCTTGGGATCACCTCCAAACTCTGAAGTGGCATTTGGTCATTTTCCAGCCTTCCTCTCCCTATTCTCTCTTCTATCTGCACTCACCTCCCCTACCTGCTGCCCAAGCCTCACACACCCCACAGAGTTGCTTGGGGTTCCTCACAGCATGTACTTGCACCTCTAGGCAGTGGTACTCTAGAGCTGATTTGTACCTGCTTGTGAAGTACTTACTTCTTCCCAAACCCATGTTTAGGGATGTCATGTTGGGAGCTTAAAGTCTGCCTTGGTGGGAGTATTGATATCAAGGACATTGGCAAAATCTACAGATTAGGGCGTGCTTGCCTATCCCCAGAGAGATGGTTGTTAAATATTTACCACACACCATTGCTTTTAGACCTTTGCACATATGGTCCCCCAGACCCCCAGCTCAGCTCAGCTTATGTGACTTCCTCTTGGAAGCTTCCCCTGACTCTTCAAGATTGGGACAGATATCCCTCTCTGTGATTCGTGGAAGGGTGGGCAGCCCCCCACAGCGCCCCCCTGTGGCGCTTATGCTGACTTTTCCCATATCCTGTACTGGCCAAGTCAAGTCATTGAGGTCAGGGCCTTGCTGTGTTCATTTGTCACTGTTCTCCTTGGATAGTACATGACATATAGCAAGGTGCTACATCATATTTTTAAATGAATCGATACATGAGTAATGGAAATAATAAGTCCTCCCTACTAAATAATAAGCTTTTTATGGTTCATTGATGGGTCTTCATCTTTGTAATCTCTGGATTTCCTCACATAATCAGCATTCAGTAGAAATATGAATTGAAAAGAGCAGACTTAAAGTATACTTTTTCTGAGTCTAAAACTAGGGCCCAATGGAAGATAACCATTATGAGCTTGGGTGGCTCAGTCAGTTAGGTGTCCAACTCTTGATTTCGGCTCTGGTCATGATCTCATAATTCGTGAGATGGAGCCCCGCATCGGGCTCTGTGCTGACAATGAGGAGCCTGCTTGGGATTCTCTCTCTTTCTCTCTCTCTCTTCCCCTCCCCTGCTTGCATGCTTGTGCTCTCTCTCTCAAAATAATAAGTAAACTTAAAAGAAAAAAAAAAGACAACCATTCGATAAGTGAGTCAATGACCTTTGAAGTTAGCATTCTGTGGAATCCAAACCTGGCGTTTTGAAATACATCACCAGAAACTTCAGATGTTCCCTAGCCATCAACCTGCCTCAGTGTACTACTCATTTGGTCATTTCTCCTAATAAGGTGATCCCAAGCTTATGCCACGTCTTTCTCTCTTCTTTATCTGTAGCACAGCCACACTCCTTGCTCATAGATTTATATACATGTTGAGCCATGAGGTAGGGTAGGGAAGCGGTGTGGTGCGGTGAAAGGCACTTGGCAGTTGGGAGTCAGGAGACACTGGCTATGTCTGTCATAACCTTTCTGGAGACTTTGTCTCTTCATCTGTGATGGGGAAAATATCTTCCCTATCTAATTCACCAAGTTTTGGTAGGATCAAATGAGTTAATGTAGGCGAAAATGTTTTTTATAAATTTGGGGCATCTGGGTAACTCAGTAGGTTAAGCATCTGACTTCAGCTCATGTCATGATCTCGTGGTTTGTGGGTTCGAGCCCCACGTCTGGCTCTGTGCTGTCAGTTCAGAGCCTGGAGCCTGCTTCGGATTCTGTGTCCCCCTCTCTCTCTGCCCCATCCCCGCTCATGTTCTCTCTGTGTCTCAAAAATTAAAAATTAAAAAAAAAAAATTAAAAAATAATAAAGCTGCCATCTTATTAAAAAAAAAAAAAAAAAAAAGAAAAGAAATACAGAATCTCAGCCCTGCCCCGGACCTCATGAATCAGAGCCTACATTTTAAAGAGATCCCAAGGGAGTGAGTGCATTTAAGTTTAAGGCACTTTG
Source organism: Panthera tigris (assembly GCF_018350195.1). Classification (NCBI taxonomy): domain Eukaryota; kingdom Metazoa; phylum Chordata; class Mammalia; order Carnivora; family Felidae; genus Panthera; species Panthera tigris. The sequence goes on along the minus strand of NC_056664.1, from coordinate 79,206,710 downwards.
CCTTAGGGACCATCTAATAATTTTCAAATGGGAAAACAACAAATCAGGTCTTGAAGGGTGATTTCCCCTCTTCAAAGCCTAATATGCATGGGTGGCAGAGCTTGGATTATGAACAAAGGTCTCCTGACTACTGGCAGGTTCCAGCATGGCACACACCACCTCGCAGCCTAGGTCTTTAGCTTCCAAGCTGTGAGGCTTTGGGCAAGTTACTGAACCTCTCTGAACCTGTTTCCTCATCTATAAACTGGAGATGATAGCAATGTCTACCTTATGGAACTGTGAGGATTGACACAAATTGGAGAATCTCTGAACATTTTGTGCAAGGTAATGCATAATTCATACATAAAATTTTATTATTCTTAAATGGAAAGTCAGACAACGTTCTGCATAATTCAAAGTGGAAGTAAGTTTTTTTTTTTTATGGCACACAGAAACAGATAGCTATTTATATCTCTGAACACCATCATGACTTGACAGTAATGTTTAGAAAGCAGTTACTTATTTTTCCTTCTAATCTTTTATATTTTCCATTGAAGAAAGTTGTGTAAACTGCACAGCAGAGGCACTCTGCTAGTCACTGTTATTCAATCACTTGTAGGTTAGACTGACCTGTTATTCTGAATTTGGTGAACCAGGGCCAAATTCAACCTTTGGAGCAGGCACACACATAATGTAATTGAAGAACCTGACTCACTGACCTACTTTCTTGGTCAATGAAACAGTAGAAGGCTTGATTACCTGGTTTTTAGCTCCATCTAGTGGCCATACACAGTTTAATTTTTGGTTGTAGAGAAATGGGGAATTCTAGTTCCTTTTTTTAATTCAAATATGTCCAGCTTATCATCATGCAGAGGAAATGATCCAATAAACAATGTTTAATGCTCTTTGTTATATTTGAAATAATAGACTTGGGATTCTTGGAGCTAGTGAGAAAGTTGGAGACCTTCCTATGTAGAACAGGAAGACTGGAATCATCTTTGATGCTTCCCTCATGAGATATGTCCATTCTATCATTGAACCAAAAAAGTTAATTTCTCAAAACATTATCCAGTCACATGTACTTATTTAATCCTTGCTGGGGGACTGTCTGCTTAGTGAAGGAAAGTATTGGATATTTCTCCAGACTCTAGATTTTGGTTACTGGGCCCTGATCTCTTGTAGTGCCTCGGAGAGAAATAGCTACAGGTGCATTCAGAAAGAAAAGGCCTGTGCAACAGGGCTTCCAGCCTCACAAAAGATGCCCTTTCTCCCATAGTACGGTCAATGATCAGTAGAGAGCTGAAGGAGTCATGTCAAGTGTCAGTGCAGGAAGCCAACCTTGCCTGGGGATATATTGTCTGAGCCCCTGGGACGAAGATGTAATTCTAGGCATAGAAGTGGGGGAAACCCCCCCAAAATGCCAGCGCTAACATTTCCTGCTGAAGAATACCTCTTTGGAAGAAAGATTATTTTGAACTGGTTATTTTTGAGCAACAGCAGACACAGAATAAATTCTGAAAAGAGTAGAAGTTACTGTTGTGTAAGGGAAATTCACCATTTATAGGGGAAAGGAAACCCCCATTCGTGAGCATGTGTCCCTTTTGGTACGCGGAAGAGAAAGATGACTCTAAAATTATAAGAAACTTAACAACAGAGAAAGCGCCACTTAAATCTGCATAAAAAAGTTTACATTTTACTCTGCTTTCCCTGGTCACTCCACATAAATGCACACCACCACCCCCCCCCCCACCCCCAACATCTTTCTTTTGTCTTCACTTGAAGATGGTATTCAAGGTGGTGTCTTGGGCTTTCTGGTGGGGAGTGTTACTAAGTGTCCCTGAGTATCTCCCATCTATACCTGATGTATACATATTAATAAACTTTGTTTTTCTTGTTAATCTCTCTTATTACAGGAGATAATGGCTAAAAACTCAGAAGAGTAGAGGAAATATTATTTTTCCTCCCCCCACACTACCTATTTAGTAGGAAGGGATTCAGAATTAAGATTAGGTTGATTAATAGAAAATAGAGATGTAATATTCTTGCACAAACATGTGGGTGGGGAATCAGATCTCTCTATGTAGGAGCCTGTTCAGGGTTGGGCATGTATTTGCACCCCTGGAACTGGAGTCGTCATATTGAGTCCTTGTTTGGGAATTGATGTTGATGAATTAAACAAGGAGGCCATTAGACTGAAGTGGCTCTAATGTCATGGCAGGCTACGTAAGCAAACCAAAATCTAAGCCTGTAAATGCCTCCAGGTTATGAAATCAAAATGCTAAGGACAACTAATCCCAAACAGCCAACTAGGCTTTAAGGTATAGCCAAATATAATTTATTTTCTTTGCTTCTACACCTCCTTTGTATAAGTCTTTCCCCTGGCTCCTGTCCCCATAGTGATCCAAACCATTTCCAGTTTAGCAAGCCCCAATTCAAAATGATTTTTGCTCAAATGAACTCTTTTTTTAAAGCTTATTTATTTGAGGGAGAGAGAGAGAAAGAGACAGAGAGAGAGAGAGAGAGAAAGAGAGAGAGAGAGAAAGAGAGAGAGAGAGAGAGAGAGAGAGAGAGAGAGAGAGAAAGGATCTCAAGCAGGATCCAAGCTGTCAGCACAGAGCCTGACTTGGGTCTCGATCTCATGAACCATGAGATTATGATCTGAGCCGAAATCAAGAGTCAGATGCTTAACTGACTGAGCCACCCAGGTGCCCCTTCTATTAACATTTTTAGTATGCCTCAGTTTATCTTTTAACAATGTGTAGACATGAAATTGGGCTTTAGAAGTCTCGGATCACTGAGAAAATACCTGGAGCCTCTGGGGAGACTAAGTTTGAAAGCATGGACTACAGACTTGAAACTCTTCAAGCAGGTGTAGCACTGTTGGTGGAGAGTGGGAAGAGACGGTGATTTTGAGTTTGCTCATATATTTCATTCTCTGCAGCTGCTAGCAATATACAAAACCAGAGAGGGACATGGAAGGTGATTTTTAAGGTCTCTGTCTCAGTTTCTGACTTTCTAAAAAACTGCATGATACTCTTAAAAAGGAAGACATTTTCAGGGAGCAAGAACTCTTGTCCCCTTCAAGGTCCTTCTAGCTAGATTAATAATCAAATTGACATGAGACAGATAAACAGGAGAAAATAAAATTTAATAGTGTCCATACAGGGAATCCTCAAAGACGTGGAAATTCCAAAGACCGTCAGGCAAAATGAGGTCATCCCCAACTAAAGAGAAGGGGTAGGGGTCTGGGACTTCAAAGAAAAGGAATGCACACCATAGGGCAATAAGACGAAGAGATGTTTGGTAATTAGATGTTTGCCCTGCAATAGAGATGGGTCACTCAGATAAGGTTTATCCTTATTCTGGGAAAGACCCCCCAATTTAGATTCTTCCATGCAGTTAAGGAAGAGACAAAAGTTTCTCTTGAGTCCACAAGGTCTCAATTGCCTTCAGAATAATCTTCATGCCACAGTGACCTATCTTGGAGTGGCCTGCCCTCAGCCCCTGTAACATACAGCAGTCAAATTCCTGGGTTCAGAAAAGCTTGTTTCTGCAAGCCTGGACATGCTTCCAGAGGTAAGGGTGGGTGTTATGGGTTGAATTGTCTCAAAAGATATATTGAACTTCTAAACTCTGGTACTTGTGAACGTGACCTTATTTGGAAATAGGGTTTTTGCAGATGGAATCAAGCTAAAATGAAGTTTTACTAGAATAGGTTCGGCCCTACTACAATATGACTGGGGTCATTTGAAGAGGGAAATTAGGACATAGCCACACAGAGAGAAGAGAACATCATCTTTTTTTTTTAATTTTTTTTTTTGTTTATTTATTTTTGAGACAGAGAGACAAAGCATGAACAGGGGAGGGGCAGAGAGAGAGGATGACACAGAATCCGAAGCAGGCTCCAGGCTCTGAGCTGTCAGCGCAGAGCCCGACGCGGGGCTTGAACTCACGGACCATGAGATCATGACCTGAGTCGAAGTCGGACGCTTAACCGACTGAGCCACCCAGGTGCCCCAGGAGAACGTCATCTTGATGACAGACACAGGGGGTGTTGGCCATGTGAAGACAGAAGCAGAGGTTGGAACCAAGGAATGACTGGGGCTACCAGAGGCTGGAAGAGGCAGGGAAGGATACTTCTCCAGAGGCTTTGGAAAAAGGGTGGCCCTGTTAGCCTTGATTTCAAACACCTTGATTTTTGAACGTCTAGCCTCCAGTACTGTGAGAGAATCAATTTCTGTTGTTTTAAGCCCCCCAGTTTGTGATGCTTTGTCAGTGGAAGAGTCCTCCATTGGAAGATGAACCTCTGGGTCTAAGGGCATTTTCTGGGGATGGAATCCCACCTCAGGAACAGAGATGGTAAATCCCTGGGCAGTGAGGACTATGGAGATGCTGGTAGATACTTGAATTAATGCTTGCCACCTGAAGAAATACCTAATACTGCCTTTGAAGATCTCAGTGCCCTTACAGCAAACAGTGATTTAGTACTAATGGCTGAATGTCTGAGTTCTTTAGAACAGACTTTTGGGCACTAAAACCCTAAGAGTGGACCAGGTAAATTTCCCTTTAAAAGGGATTGGGAAAAGTCTGCATTTATACTAAGGTTAGGGACTTTGGTCCAGAGGACACTGGCTTCAAGAGCTTTAGATCCAGAAAGCATGGGTTGCAACAAGGGCAGATCCAAGTTTTTAGGGGTCCTTGTATCAGTTTCCTGGAGCTGTTACAAAAGAGTACCCAAAGCTGAGTGGCTTAAAACAACAAATGATTGCTGCACAGTTTTGGAGGCTAGAAGTCTGAAACCGAGTTGTAGGCAGGGTCATGCCCTCTCTGACAGCCCCAGAGGAGAATCTTTCCTTGCCTCTAGCTTTTGGTATGTGCTGGCCATCTTTGGTATTCCTTGGCTTATAGATGCATTCCTCTAGTCACATGGCTGTCTTCTCCCTGTGTCTTCACATCATCTTCCCCCCTGTGTAAGCCTGTCTTCAAGTCCAGATTTCTCCTTATCCTTAGATGCCAGTCCCACTGAATTAGGGCCCACTCTAATGACCAAATTTTAACTTGGTTACCTCTGTAAAGATCCAATGTCCAAATAAGTTCAAATTCTGAGGACTAAGGGTTAGGACTTCAACATATCTGTTTGCTTGCCCACAATTAAACTAATAACAGGCCTGAACTTAAAGTTAAAAACATAAAATTACTAATACCTTATTAGGCTTGGAGGGAGATTGTGCAAATAAGAAGCTCCACAGTACATCCTCTTTTGGCTTACAACATTAGAGTAGCTGTTGGCAGCTATGAATCTGACTGCAAAGAAGTCGTGTTGTACCCACTCCTATCAACTTACCTGGGCCTGTGCAGGCAAGCAAGAGAGAGAGAGGCTACTTATTGTTCTGCTTCTGAACTTATGCCCTCGAGGAAGATGTGAAGCTTAGAGGGGAGAAACTGGCTGTGAAAAGTGTGGGTCTGTTGTCTGAAGATCGCTCTTTTTTGTACATGACCCTAAATGCCAGTCAGTGACTTCATTTGGTGCTCAGCAGTGGAACAGAGTTTTGAGTTTGTTTTCCTTGGCCCCATATCCTGAGCTTAGAACCTCAACCTCTATGTGAGATGTGACTCATGTTCCTTCTTTGCTCCAAGCTTAGCCCACCATGATCTCCTTCTGAATTTCTTCTATGTACTGTAGCTGGTAAAGTACAGGCAGGAGGTGGAGGTGGTGGTGGTGGTGGTGGTGGTGGGGTCACCAGAATGAGGAAGGAAGCCGAGCATACGTGATACCAACTTAGTCCCTGCCAGCGAGGGAAAATGGGAATTGATAAAAAAAACCCCCAAAACCAAAAACCAAAAACACACAAAACAACGACTATCACTCATTGACATTTTGCCAACTTCTGGGAAGCCAGATAGGAGCACCCTTCCACACATGTCAGAATAAACCGAAAAGTGAGATATTCTCCCAAGATTAGGCTCACCTTTTCCATCCTTAGAGATTTGGAGGATCAAACACTTCACCACTCTGGGCATGGTATGCAGAGAATTGGGCACTATTTAGGCCGACTTCTGGTATGTAAGGAAACTGGATCTTATCTTGTCCTGTCAGAAGAGGTGTGATACACTCACAAAAAGGTCAGTAGTTGTAAGGTGGACTTTACAGGGTTTCAAGGTAGACCAGGAGTGTTACCTAACTCAGGCTCTCAGAGAGATAGCCATTGGCCCCTCTTTCTTTATGGGGGAATTCTGAATCTTACCGAGAGAGTCCAGGCATTCAGGGGCTGAGCTGCCTCCCAAATTTCCCACTTGTAAGGGTTAAATTGTAGTGTAGGGCTAATGTTTAGCTTGAAAAATAACAGCTTTGTGTTGACACTGAAGGTTAAGAGATAACAGCCTTGCTTTGCTCTGGTAAACTACGCCTCATACCCTTGTAAATTAGGCTTCACCAATTAAGGAAACAAAAGTTCAAAGAAAAGAGCATCAGAGGCAGGGTCAAGGAGATCCACTGGTTGCAACTTAGAGGCAGAAAGTCTAAAGTAAACACCTCATTAGGCAACTGTTAACTCATCTGGAACCTGTTTCTTTGTTTTGTTCCCAGGTGATGATAAAACGATGTGATTGGTTATAAAAACTCTGTCCCCCGGCTGTTCGGGGCCGCACTCTTATCAAGAGTGTTGGTCCCGATCGGTCGGCCTTGCCTCTCATTGTAATAAACTTTGTTGTGACTGTCACTGGTGCCCGTAGCATTCTGTTTCAGGAGTCGTGTGGATGCAACACACTGACTCTTTAAAATATACCCCCCACCCGACCTCACAACCTTGCAGTTCAAATATAGCATTGTTTAAAACCAAACTGCTACATTATAATTAATTTCCCCTTATCCAGCTTTACGTTTAATACTTTACTCTGGTAACTACAGGTCTTATTACAGGACCGAGTTTATAAAATGCTTCCAATCACCCCTGCTTAACTCGAAGGGAAAGACCGTTTGTTTGGTAAGGCAAGAAACACCGCCAGTTGGTGGGTATTCCAGCCGGCACTTCCTGCCTTTGACAATTATACACAAGTTAGTAACTTTGAGACATGCCCCCCCCCCGCCCCCCCCCCACTCCCAAATACGCGGAAACTTTTCTTCAGAAATGTAAACAAAACTCTCGAAAAATGCTTTGGGATTAATTTTAGATACTTCATGGATCCTTAGAAGTACACCTCCCCAAATTCTTCTTTTCTGGCATTCCAATTTCTCGCCCTTATAATTTCTCTAAGGCTTGTTCCCCTGAACCGCATCACAGGGAGAACTTCCCAAGTTCCAGATCAAACCCAGATCCCGCCAGGACGTCAAGCTTGGCAGAAAAAAGGGCGATCAGGCTTTAGATCTGTAACAGTGGTGAGAAGGACCCTTTCACCAGTAAAATACATGCCTTTGGGGAAGCTGCGGATCAGTCTACGCGTGAAAGAGGCTTGGCTTCCCTACATTTTCGGGGAGGTATAGGCTGTCTAGGTGGGAAAAAAATACGTGTCATTCTGCAGGGACCGGTACAATGCCACCTGCGCTTGCGCAAAGCTGCCCAAAGAGCGCGCCGGAATCTCGGCGGGGCGGGGCGACGTCAGACGCGTCCCTTCCATTCGCCAAGGCTTTAACTCTTTCCCGTCCCTCTACGGAGCTTCTCGGTCTTCCCCTCTGACCTCGGAAAGAAGTGGGTGGGGCCTTTGGGGGCGGAAGTAGCACTGCATTGTGGGCTCGCTTAGAGCGGTGGAGTTGATCCTGAATGAAAGTGGCGCGCCGCCGCTGACGTTTCCCGGGTAGAAGCTGCTGGGATTTGGACCCCGGCCGGGATCCGGGTGCCTCGGACCCCTAGTGCAAAGCCGATCGCAAGGAGGCGGTGGCGTTGGCGCGGCGAACGTTGGTGGAGGGGGTGGCTCTGCACGGCCCCGAGACATGGCTCATAACAAGATCCCGCCGCGGTGGCTGAACTGTCCGCGACGCGGCCAGCCTGTGGCAGGTAACCCGGACTGGGAGGGGGAGTGTTCGAATCCCTGCTTACCGGTTGACCCAGGGGTGGGCCGTCTGAGGGGCGCAGCTTTCGGTGGTTCCGTGATTGTTTGTGGTATTTCAGGACCGAGATGTGCTCTGTCCGATGAAGCTTCGTGGTTGAGTGTTAGGGAAAATGGATTGGAGGGGGGTGGGTCTGTGGGTGGGGGCAAGTGTCACTCACCTGTAAGGCTAACTATTTTATTGCGAACGGGAAGGTAGACCGGAGGTTTGTGTGGCAGGAGCAGAGGATCCAAGAACACAGTGAGCCTTACTTTGAAGCTTAGTCAGAAGTTTGTGAACTGTCCAGTGTTCTCGGGGGGAGAAAGGACAAGTGTCTGTCTTGAGGTGGAGGGCCGAAGAGGAGGGGAAGTTTCCCAGTGGTGAAATGGATCGACCGTGAGACTAGAGTTTGTTTTTTTAATGTGAAATTTTGCCTCTTTATTGAGTTTGACGCACAGTAAGCCTTAAATTTAAAGCGCAGTTTGGTAAATATTGACCACACACGTGCACACACTTCACTGAAACACTCATGAAACCATCACCACAATGGAGATAGTGAAGATAACCATCACTTCTCAAAGTTTCCCCCTGCCCCTTGGTAATCCCTTCCTCCTCAGGCAACTTCCTATATACTTTCTGTCACTATAGATTAGTTTGTGTTTTCTATAATTTTTAAAAAGAAATGGAAACATATAATATGTACACTTTTTTGAGGGGGAGGTCTCTGGGTTCTTTCAGCATTATTTTGAGATTTATCCGTGTTTTTGTATGTATATATGTTCATCCCTTATTGCTGAGTATCCATTGTTATGGATATATCACATTTGTTTATCCATTCCCTTGCTGATCCGTCATTTGGGTTGTTTCCAGTTTTTGGCTATTACAAATTAACTTGTATGGTTATTTGTCTGGACATAGGCTTTCATTTCTCTGTGTAAATTTCTGGGACAGGAATGGATCATATGGTAGGTGTATGTTTAACCTTTTAAAAAGATGCCAAAGTCTTAACATTCCAAAGTCATAACATTATACATTCCCACCATCCATGTAGGAGAGTTCTCTGCTCCACATCCTCTCCAACACTTGGTATGACCAGTCTTTTTAATTTTACCGACTGTAGGTATTTAGTAATATTGTGGTTTGATGTTGAGTTTCTTGGCAATTCACATATCTTTTGTTAAATGTCCAAATCTTGTACTGATTTTTTAATTGGGTTTTTATTTTATTGTTGAGCTGTAAATACAAGCCCTTTGTTGGATATATGCTTAAATTTTTTTCCCTCCCATCTGTGGCTTGCCTTTTCATTTTCTTAACAATGTCTTTTGAAGAGTGAAAGATGTATTTTATTTTATTTTATTTTATTTATTTTATTATTTTTTTTGCAAGAGTGAGAGATTTAAATTTTAACTCTTACTGCTTATTCTAGAAGGTATTTTGCAACAAAAATTAAAAGGTTTTGTAGTAAACCATGATTGCTTTTTTTTTTTTTTTTTTTTTTTTAACGTTATTTATTTTTGAGACAGAGACACAGAGCATGAACAGGGGAGGGGCAGAGAGGGAGACACAGAATCTGAAACAGGCTCCAGGCTCTGAGCTGTCAGCACAGAGCCCGATGTGGGGCTTGAACCCATGAACTGTGAGATCATGACCTGAACCAAAGTCGGACGTTTAACCGACTGAGCCACCCAGGCGCCCCCATGATTGCTTATTATGTACATATGTATAGTATATCTGACTAGTTATTTAAAATTGTTGGAAGAGATTCTCTTGTCACTTTTTATTCAGGTTCTCCTGAATTTGTCAGCGTTTCTTCACATTTTATATAAAATCTTGTCAGTAAAGCCATATCCACTGTGGACAAGTGATATTGAAAGATAACCTAAGGAAGTCTTAGAATGAGGAAATGTTTTTCTTTTAAAAATTTTTTTTAGTGTTTATTTATTGAGATTCAGAGAGACAAAGCATGAGCAGGGGACAGGCAGACAGAGAGGGAGACACAGAATCCCAAGCAGGCTCTCGCTCTCAGCTGTCAGCACAGAGCCCAACGTGGGGCTCGAACTTAGAACCACGAGATCATGACCTGAGCCGAAGTCGGACGCTTAACTGACTGAGCCACCCAGGTGCCCCTTTTTCTTTATGCTCTAACCATTTTTATGTGTATTTGCACTTGAAATGAAAACAGTTTGTATTTTATAATCATTGTACTTATTCAAATGAATTGATCACAATTCTTTATATTTTTCTTCGTAGGTCTTAAATCTTCAACCGTTTTGACTTTTTTCCCATTACCATCTCTAACTTAGTAGTGAATTCTTTCTGTTTTACATGTGGTTTTCTCTGTGGAGCTATGAAGAAACCTCTAAACTTAGATGCCTGGCTTCTTTTCTAGTTTGGAGCATGTTTCCTGGATTCTTTTATTAGAGTTATCTCCTGCACTGATTTGTGAGAAAAACAAAATCATAAAGAAGTCCTTGACAAAGTGATTTCTAAAATTTGGAATTAGAAAAACGGTTTAATACCAGAATTCTAATGTAATCTGGAGGCTGGCAGTGACAGAGATCAGAATACTGACTTACTGTTAGATTAATGGAAGGAATGTGACACTGACTGGAGGTAGTAGCAGCAGGTAAGGCGCTAACTCAGGCAGCTTTATGCCTCTCTGAGGAATAGAGTTGTGTGCCTTTATTTCTCCCTCTACTGGGAACGAAGGGCCAGGAATAAAGCTTTTCTTTATTATTGTATTGGAATATCTTGGCTTCCAAAAATTAGATTCTTAATTATTGTGGCTTGGTGAGATACTAAGCTCACCTATCTGATTAATTGTCCTTGGACAGAACCCCAGGCCTCTTGATAATCAAATTGGATCTTTACTAATAGTAATCAATACTGCTTTGGTTTGTGATGCTTATTAGAAAGTAAAGTGAATACAATGTACAATTCTTGGTAAGTTTCTCCAAAGTTCCCTCAAAGTTCTGTCTGTATATCCTAGAAGTGTTTATTTTGGAAATGCAAGGTTAGCAATATTTTATAACAGGTGGAGCGAGAAATACTAGCTATATTCTTGCAGTCTTCAGTGAAAAATAAGGAATAATTCACATTCCATTTTCTGCCTCATATTTTCTTCCTTTTTTTTTCTGATTATAAAAATAATCCATGCTTATTGGATAATTCTTTGGTTTTTGGCATATTAGGAAGATGTGTTATGGCTGCTTAAATTTTCTCACTGTAGACATTAGATGCATCTCATTGGTGTTAGATGTTAATGATTTTCCTGATTTAGAAGATGGTACTAATTAAATATAATCTGTTTCACTGTTGACTATTAAAGAAGTCACCTTCTTTAATTAAACCAGACTTCCAATGAGAGAGAGCTCCAGAAGATAGGGCCAAGTTTTATTTCTGAAGAATCCTTTTTTTCACCTGGTTAGTGATAGATTTCAGGTGAACACTTTGAAGAATGCAAAATTCTCATTTCTTATAGGTAGATCATTCAACATAAAATAATCTTGTACTTGGGGCGCCTGGCTGTCTCAGTTGGAAGAGCACATGACTCTTGATCTTGGGGTTGTGAGTTCGAGCCTCATGTTGGGTATAGATTACTTAAAATAAGTAAAACTTAAAAAAAATTACTTGGTACTTACTTGTACTTCCTATGTGAAGAACCCACCAGGAACTAACTGTAGGAATGTAATATGAAACAGTCTAGTGATAGGGATGGTGGCTTTGGAGTCATATTATTTAGCAAATATTTGAGAGTCTACTTTCTGCTAGTCCTTGGGGCTAGGGAGATGATTTAGACATAGTTCCTTACCTTAAAGAGTACATAATCTCATGGGAATAGAAAATCATTTTAAGATAGTTATGTTGTAACAAGTACAATCACAACTGTTATAGAATATAATGGAATATCAGAGGTGATAAGCCTAATTCTTTATTTGAGGTTGGGGAAGAGGTGATGAGGAAGAAGAAGGGGATTATGGAAGGCTTCCTGGAGGAGGTGATTCATGAATTATCTTGAATAAATAGAAGTTTGCGAGATGGATAATTGTGGGGTATTTTTTTTTTTTTTTTTTTTTTGGAAAGGCTTCAGGATAGGATGATGATAGGAGAGATCTCAGACTGAAAGTGAAGATAATGAGGTTGGAGAGTATGAGCCAGATCATACATGCTAATAGTGTGTGATAAGGAATTTTAATATTTATATGCTTTTAAATTGCACTGGCAAACTATTGCAGTTTTTAAAGCACTGGAATGAGGTGATTTGACATCAATTTTAAGAAGCTTACTGTTTTTTTTTTTTTTTTTAAGTAAGCTCCATGCCAGTGTGAGCCTTGAACTCATAACCCCAAGATCTGGAGTCACGTGCTCTGTGAACTGAGCCAGGCAGGTGCCCTAAAAAGCTTGCTTTGGGGGTGCCTGGGTGGCTCAGTTGGTTAAGTGTCTGACTCTTGATTTTGACTCAGGTTATGATCTCATGGTTTGTGGGTTTGAGTGCCGCTGTCAGCATAGAGCCCGCTTGGGATTTTCTCTCTCTCTCTCTCTCTCTCTCTCTCTCTCTGTCCCTCCCCAATCACACTCTCTCTTTCTGTCAAAATAAATAAATAAACTAAAAAAAAAAAACTTGTCAAAACTAAAGAAAGGTGTCCTTTGAATAGGGACACCTTGGTGACTCAGACCGTAGAGCATGTGACTCTTGATCTCCGGGTCGTGAGTTTGAGCCCCACATTGGGTGTAGAGTTTACTTGGAAAAAAAAATTTACTTTGATTGCTCTATGTTTAATGAAGTGAAAGAGATAAAAATGGAAGTAGGGAGACTAGTTAGGAATTTGTTGTGATAGTCCAGGTGAAAGACAATGGTGATGGTTTAAAAATAGAGTTGAAGAGTGGTAGGCTGATTTGAGAGATGTTAAAGAGGGAAAATGGACAGAATTTGAATATAGAGTGAGGGAAAGAGTTAAAAATGAGTCCTAAGTTCCTGGCTTATGCAGTAGGATGATTGGTATCATTAGGGCTTATTGGGGAGAAGTGGGTTGGAAGAGGTATTCTTTTAAAAAAAAAATTTTTTTTTAATGTTTATTTATTTATTAAAAAAAATTTTTTTTGACATTTATTTATTTTTGAGACAGAGAGAGACAGAGCATGAATGGGGGAGGGTCAGAGAGAGGGAGACACAGAATCTGAAACAGGCTCCAGGCTCTGAGCTTTCAGCACAGAGCCTGACGCGGGGCTCAAACCCACGGACTGCGAGATCATGACCTGAGCCGAAGTCGGCCGCTTAACCGACTGAGCCGCCCAGGTGCCCCAATGTTTATTTATTTTTGAGAGAGACAGAGACAGAATGCAAGTGGGTTAGGGGCAGAGAGAGAGGGAGACACAGAAACAGAAGCAGGCTCCAGGCTCTGAGCTGTCAGCACAGAGCCCGACGCGGGGCTCGAACTCACGAGCCGTGAGATCATGACCTGAGCCGAAGTCAGACGCTCAACCGACTGAGCCACCCGGGTGCCCCTGGAAGAGGTATTCTTAAGGTGCTGATTACTCAAGAAGAGATGTTGAGTATACAGTTGGATATATGGTTTGGAATTCAAACAAGTTTGAGTTGGAGATACACATTTAACAATCATCAAATAAAGACAATATTTAAAGACATGGTAGTTGATTAATCAGAATAAGTAATGCTAGTTTCTTTAGCAGACAACTTCCCAAATTCAGGGGTTTCAATCAAAACATGTTTATTTCTCATTCATATCTCAATGCATTGTCTGTCAGCTTAGCTTTTGTAGGAAATTCTCCATGTGGTGAACCTCTGGGCTCTTTACATCTTGTCCTGCCATCCTTTTAAATGTGTGACCTCTAAGGTTGTCATAGAAGGGGAAGAGCAGGAATGAGTGATCTCTCGGGGGGTTTTGTGGCCAGCCTTGGTAGTATGTTTAACCCCTGCTGATATCCCACTGGCTAGAATCCAGTCACATGGACCTCACCTAACGACAAGAGAAGCTGAGAAATGTAGTCTTTCCATGTGCCCTGGAAGAGGAAAATAAAAAATTTGGTCAACAGATAGCATTGTTTCTGCCATGGCAGTGGATAAGACCTTCTAGAGAGTAGAGAAAATGGAGAAGGCCTAGGACAGAACCCACAGAAATCCAGAATTTTGAAGTCTGGTAGAGGAAAAAAGAGAGAATGTAGGAATTGAGAAGGAGTAGCCAGAAATTGGGGATGGTGTAATCCAACCATGGATTGCCATGGAAGCCAAGAGAATTTTTTGAGAAAGAAGGAGTTGTCAAATATATGAGATGCTGCTGAGATGTTAAGATACTGGAAAAGTTGGTAACAACGTGGAGGGGAGGAAGAGATGATTCATGGTCCTTGAGGAGGGAACACAGAAGGGAATCCAGAGCAGAGGGGAGGGGGATTGCCTTTAATGGGGGAAGGATGGGAGATGAGAGAGAAGATGAATTGAGATACAGAAAGGTTTGTAGATTAACCGCAAAGGTGAGACAAGTTTTTGTCTGATGGTGGAGAGGCATTGTTGAATAGTTAACATCTGTATCACCTGCGTTTGAATCCCTCTTTTACCCCATTTATTAGAATAAAGTGTGACATTTGGGCAAGTTAATCTCTCTTGCTTTGATTTTCTCACTTGTAAAATGGGGATAATAATAGCACTTACTTTTTTGTTAGGAGTAAATGAATTAATCTGTGTAAAATGTTTTAAATGGTGCTTGATATGTGGTGAGCATGCAAAGTTAGCTTATATTATTATTCCTGTTTCTTTTTACCTTTTCACTGAGGTGTAGCATAAAGCTGTCAGTTGAAAAGGGGATGGGGAAGCTTGCTATATTTTATGAATGAGGAATATATGAAATATTTGTCACGGAAGGTGGTGGCGTGTGGTAGGATTGCCTTTGAGATTGGTGATTATGGTTGATGGTGTCAGCTATCTGCTGTGCTGTGAGATTTTCTCTGGGAGCCCTGAGCTGCACAGGTGTAGGGCCAAAGAAGTCAGGTGGTTGAGTTTGTTGAGGTCTGGGTTTTTCTCAGGTGAGTGTGGTCGAGTGATGCGGGAGGAGGAAGGAGGTTAAGGGTGTTTAGAAGGGACTGATTATGATGATCAGCTATGGACTCTGACGTTGATAAGAAGTGAAGCCTGGAGGAGCTGATGGAAACAGGATCAGACTTCTGAGACAGCAGTGAGGAGGAGAGAGGGTCTAATGGGATGAATCTTCTAACATATCATATTATTTCCTTATTTGTTATGTTTCTTGTTTATAGTTCATTTTTTCCCCAGTAGAATACAAGCTCTGTGAGGGCAGGGATTTTTATCTGTTTTTTTTTTTTTTTTTTTTTTTTCTTTTCACTAATGTATTCCATGTACCTAGAACAATGCCTGGTACACAATAAGTACTTATTAACTATTTGTTAAATAAGCTAAATGAAGTATAAGAATTTAGATGAGATGATGGTAGAGGTGGTGAGAAGTGAAAAGTGATCAGATTCTGGATATATTTTGAAGATAGATCCGAGAGGATTTGCTGATGGATTGGACATGGGGTATGAGAAAAAGAGAGGGGTCAAGGATAACTCTAAACGGTTTGGCCTGAGCTACTAAAAAAATAATGTTAACCATTTGCTGAGATGGGGAAGACCATGAGAGGAGCAGCTTTTGGAGTTGGAATATTGAGAACTCAGGTTTGGAAATGAGGTCTGAGACATATTTTGACATTAAGTGGAGATTAAGTCAGGTAGGCAGTTTGATATCTGAGCCTAGAGTTCAGGGAGAGGTTTGGACTGGAGATACACATTGTTAAGTCAGCAGCACGTTGATGGCTTTTAAAGCTGTGAGACCAGATGAGACACCAGGTGAGTGAATGTCGATAGAAAGGTGTGAGGACAGAGCCCTGGGACAAAACATTGAGGGGTCAGGGAGTTAGGGGGAGCTAGTAAAGGAGGTTGAGAAGTAGAGGCCAGAGATATAGGAGGAAAACCAGAAATATGTAGTATCCTGAAAGCCAAGTGAAAACGTGATTCAAGAATTAAAAATTAAATTGAATTTAAAAAGTGGTCTTGAATTGAACAGTGACCAGTTCTTTGAGAACTGAGAATTGACAATTGGATTTTGCAGTGTAGAAGTTATTGGTGATCTTGAGTAGTTTTGTAGAAAATAAAAATTTTAAAAATTATGTTTTTATGAGATTTAGGTTAAAACCTCTGAACAGATGTTAAGATTTTACTGAGGTTATTTTAGGTAGATATTTATTCTTATGGATATTGTGTTTTAAGATATAAATCAGTTAAAATAATTGATTTTAAAATTGATTATATGAGGTGGCTACTTTTATGCTTATACTATGATTCAGGAAAAAAAAAGGTCAAAGAGGTCGGTCAGTCTTGCTGAAATTATGATCACTGATAATGGTTGTTTGAAAGGTGATTTTGGTTGATATGCTTGTCAGCATGATCCCTATGCTGGAATGCAGGATAAAGTGCATAAGATGGAGAAGGTTCATAGTAAAAAAAGTAAAATTAAGAATTTTAAAGAACTGATTTAATTCACTCCATTATCAATTTTCCTGTATTTAAGAACTTTAAGGCAGTAACTTTTTAATGTAGTAGTTTAAAACCTTAGTCTTTTTAAAAAAACTATTACCCAATGCTTTTTAATTTTTTATTATTTTTACTTTAAAAAATTTTATTAATCAGCTATAGTTGACATAGAATGTTATATTAGTTTCAGGTGTACGACAGTAATTGGACAGTTCTGTACATTATCCAGTGCTTACCATGATGTGTCGTTACCTTCTGTCACCATACAGTGTTGTTACAATATTATTGACTCTATTTCCTATGCTGTTCATTTCATCCCTGTGACTTATTTATTTTATTAGTGAAAGTTTGTACTCCTTAAGCCCCTTCACCTATTTTGTCCATACTCCCTGCACCCCACCCTGTTCCTCAAACTTAAGAGTCTTTTTGGAAGTTCCATTCACTGGTAATTATTCTTTTGCTATTATATTTGATTGTCAATTTCTGGAATTTATTTAAACATTCTAAGGTGGTACTTGTAAAAGGTGTAGTTTAGATTGAGAATACTTCATGAACAGTTCTATTTAAAACATTTTAAGAAAGTGATTTGAGAATTGCTAATTATAGTTTCAACTTGGAACATTTTCTTTAATGAAAATTGTTACCCATCTTAATGTTGTTTAGGAAGATTCTTACCTCTGAAGACAATGTTAGGACCAAGATATGATAGTCAAGTTGCTGAAGAAAATCGGTTCCATCCCAGTATGCTCTCAAATTATCTAAAGAGTCTGAAGGTAAGAAACAAAACATTTTTGATATTGATTTAGTATACTTTATCCCTTTCTTGTTCTTCAGGTGGCTTTAAAAAAACCTTTTTATTTTGAAATAATTCATTGACTAAGAGGAAGTTGCAAAACTTGTACATAGAGTTCTGTCAACCCTCCTCCCAGCTTTTCCCAATGGTGACATCTTATATTATTGTAGTACAATATTAAAAGCAGGAAATTGACCTTCATACATTACAGTATTTTCGAATAGATTACAGATCTTATTTAGTTTTTACAGTTCTACCAGTTTTTACGTACATTTGTGTGTATGTGTGAATAGTTCTCTGTGGTTTGATCCAATGTATAGATTCCTGGTGTTGGTTACAGGACTGTTTCATCTCCACGAAGGAACTCCCTCTGCCACCCCGTTATAGTCAGACTCCTCCCCTCCCATCCCTGTACACTGAAAACTGCTAATCTGTTTTCCATCTCTGTAGTTTTGTCATTTTGAGAATGTTGTATAAATGAAATAAAACAGTATATGGCCTTCTGGGATTGGCTTTTTTCACTAAGTGTAATGCCCTGGAAGTCCATCCAAGTTTCAACAAAAAGTTTGTTCCTTTTAAAAACATTCCATGCTCACGGATTGGAAGAAGAAATATTGTAAAAATGTTGATACTACCCAAAGCAGTTTATACATTCAGTGCAATCCCAATCAGAATTACACCAGCATTCTTCTCAGAGCTGGAACGAACAACCCTAAAATTTGTATGGAACCACAAAAGACCCCAAATAGCCAAAGTAATATTGAAAAAGAAAACCAAAGCGAGAGGCATCACAATCCCGGACTTTAGCCTCTGCTACAAATCTGTAATCATCAAGACAGTGTTGTATTTGCACAAAAACAGACACCTAGACCAATGGAATAGAATAGAGAACCCAGAATTGGACCCACAAATGTATGGCCAACTAATCTTTGACAAAGCAGGAAAGAGTATCCAACAGAAAAAAGACAGTCTCTTTAGCAAATGGTGCTGGGAGAACTGGACAGCAACATGCAGAACAATGAAACTGGACCACTTTCTTACACCATGCACAAAAATAAACTCAAAATGGATGAAAGACCTAAATGTGATGGGAAGCCATCAAAATCCTGGAGTAGAAACCAGGAACAACCTCTTTGACCTCAGCCGCAGCAACTTCTTATTTGATGTTTCTGAAGGGGGTGGAAATAAAAGCAAAAATGAACTATTGGGACCTCATCAAGGTAAAAACCTTCTGCACTGCAAAGGAAACAGTCAACAAAACTAAAAGGCAACTGACGGAAGGGGAGAAGATATTTGCAAATGACCTATTGGATAAAGGGATAGTATCCAAAATCTATAAAGAACTTACCAAACTCAATGCCCGAAAAACAATCCATTGAAGAAATGGGCAGAAGACATGAATAAACACTTTTCCATAGAAGACATTCAGATGGCAAACAGACACATGAAAAGATGCTTAACATCACTCATTATCATGGAAATACAAATCAAAACCACATTGAGGGGCTCCTGGGTGGCTCAGTTGGTTAAGTGTCCGACTTTCGCTCAGGTCATGATCTCACGGTTCATGAGTTCAAGCCCTAAGTCAGACTCTGTGCTCACAGCTGGGAGCCTGGAGCCTGCTTCAGATTCTGTCTGCCCCCGAATGAATAAACATTTAGAAAAAACAACAACAAAAAAACTACATTGAGATACCACCTCACACTGGTCAAAGTGGCTAAAATTAACAACTCAGGAAACAACAGATGTTGGCACGGATGTGGAGAAACGGGAACCTTCTTGCACTGTTGGTGAGAATGCAAACTGATGTAGCTGCTCTGGAAAACAGTGTGAAGGTTCCTCAAAAAAATTAAAAATAGAATTACCCTGTGACCTAGCAATTGCACTGCTAGGAATTTATCCAAAATATACAGGAGTGCTGATTCATAGGGGTGCACATGTACCCCAATGTTTACAGCGGCGCTCTCAACAATAGCCAAATTATGGAAAGAGCACAAATATCCATCAACTGATGAATGGGTAAAGAAGATGTGGTTTTATATATACAATGGAATACTACCTGGCAATGAGAAAGAATGAAATCTTGCCATTTGCAATAGCATGGATGGAACTGGAGGGTATTATGCTAAGTGAAATAAGTCAGTCAGAGAAAGATAAGATATGTTATCATTCATATGTGGAATTTGAGAAGCTTAACAGAGGACCATGGGGGAAGGGAAGGGGAAAAAATAGTTTCAAACTGAGAGGGAGGCAAACCATAAGAGACTCTTAAATACAGAGAACAAACTGAGGGTTGCTGAAGGGGGAGGTAGATGGGGGTAGGGGGAGGTAAATGGGTGATGGGCATTAAGGAGGGCACTTGTTGGGATGAGCACTGTCTGTTGTATGTAAGTGATGAATCATGGGCATTTGCACTGTATACACTATATGTTAGTTAACTTGACAATAAATTATATAAAAAAAAAAGTTTGTTCCTTTTTATTGTTGAGTAGTAGTCAGTTGTATGGATGTATCATCAGGTTTATTTAACTCCTCCCATTGAGTGGTTAAATAACCATTTAACCAATTTGAATTATTTCCAGGTGTGGGGTATTGCACATAAAGCTCTTGTGAACATTCATGCACAGGTGTTTGTGTGAACAGTAGTTTTTGTTTTCCTGGAATAAATACTCAAGAGTATGATTGCTGAGTGCATGGCTAGTTTTACAATAAGTGCCAAACTATTTTTCTAAATGAAACATTATAATTTTTACATTATTCGGACATAATGCTGATTAGTTTCCTAGGACTTCTGTAACAAATTACCACAAACTGGGTGGTTTAAAACATTTGTTCTCTCACAGTTCTGGACACCAGAAATTCTAAATCAAGGTGTTGCAAAGTTTTGCTCCTTCTGGAGGCTTGGAGGGAGAATCTTTTCCGTCCTTTTCTCCTAGCTTCTCGTGATTGCCTGTGATCCTTGGCATTCCTTAGCGTGAGCTCTGTGGGTTGTCTCTCTTGTTACCATTCTTCCTGTGTGTGTCTGTCCAAATTTCTGTCTTTTAAAGACACCCTAATCCAGTATGACCACATCTTAACTTGAGTGTATTTGTAATGATCCTATAGCCTGTTTCCAAATAAGGTCACCTTCACAGGTTCTAGGAGTTAGGACTTGGACATATCTTTTCAGGGGACGTAATTCAGCCTTTAATACTAATCTTTGTACTCTTCCATTCTAGTACATTCAGCAAATATTAGTACCCATTATGTGCAAGTCTTTTTTTTTTTTTTTTGTATGTTTATTTGAGAAAGAGAGAGAGAGGATTCAAAGCAGGTGCTGTGCTGACAGCAGAGAGCCTGATGTGGGGCTCGAACTCAAGAAACTGAGATCGTGAACTGAACTGAAGATGCTTAACCGACTGAGCTACCCAGGTGCTCTGCATTATGTGCAAGGCTTCTATCATGAGTTAGAAAAATTGCCATTTAGATTTGAAAACCTCTTACTTATCCCTTTTCTTGGTGTAGTTTTCTTGAGTCTTTATATGTTAATATTTTTTTATTTTAGCTTGTAAACTTTTAATTTTTATTTTCATTATCAGTAATCATATTGAAAATTATAGTTTGAGTTTAGAAGCCACATAGCCTGGCTTTGATTTCCAGTTTGCCCCTTACAACTTTGTGGGCAAGTTACGTATCTCTTCCTGTTTTCAGTTTCCTCATCTGTAAATAAAGTAATAAAATTAGTGCATAGGAAGCATGTAGAATAGTGTTTGGCACGGAGGAAGGACTTCATTTAAATCTCACAAGAATTCTATGAGATAGATACTGTTAATATGCTTACTTCAGGGATTGGGATTATTATGAAAAATATGTGTATGTAATATATGTATGTATGTATGTGTATGCAAACAGATTCACACACAAATATGTTATCCACACAGACATATCACATACACACATGTACATATATATGGGGTTCTGGGCAATTAAGTCCTATAGTACAGTTTCTCAGTTTCCCTGGCTAAACTATTCCTGTGTGTTTAGAAAACTCATATTTTCTTGCTTATCACCACTTTTCATCCATTTGTTATTTTGGACCTGTAGACACACAACACGGGTTCTAATTCTAACTCACTGAGCAGCTGTATTAATAAGCTCTAAATGTTTGTGTTTGACAATACATGTCCTCTGAAGGAATTAAGATCACTGCAGAAGGTATGTGGGAAGAGTAGTAGGCCCAGGTGGGGCAGATTGTAGAAATTGCTATCAAAAATACACTTCTATAAGTAAGAGCTCATCTGATGGGTAGACCTATCTCTCATCTGCATTTGAACTAAGGAATCTGGAGACATCAGTGGAGTACATTATGGTAGCTAATATTTTAGAAACACACAGTTTTGTCAGTTTTGTTGTATATGAAATATAAACGTTTTTGCCATTTTTTTGCTCTCTAATAATGGAGTCAAATTATGTATTCCTGTGTCCTTTAGGCACATCCAATAATAGGTACTCAATAAAAGCAATAGCAATGAAAGTGAGAAAAATCACAGTTTAAGAAGTATGGATTATTTCTCTTGCCATTCTTCCCAGAGAGTATATACTTCAGAATGAAGTGGAAGATGTATGAATTAACTCTTCTTTTACTTGGCTCAGTTCAGGTGTGCATTTCTTTTCAAAAAAAAAATTTTTTTTTAACATTTATTCATTTTTTGAGAGTGAGAGAGACAGAGCATGAGCAGGGGATGGGCAGAGAGAGAGGGAGACACAGAATTAGAAGCAGGTTCCAGGCTCTGAGCTGTCAGCACAGAGCCCGACGCGGGGCTCAGACCCACGGATCTCAAGATCATGACCTGAGCTGAAGCCACCTAGGCACTCCTCAGGTGTGCATTTCTTAGTGAGACTATCTTACTAGTCTGAATGTGATTCTAGTTGTTAATTATTTTTTAAACCAGTTGGCCCCTGATCATAAGCCAACTTAGTGCTGAACGGAAGAAATAATGATTTTTGTTCCAATGCAGGAAGAAAAACTGCTGAGAGATGGGATTAAGTCTTCAGTGAATTGCACAATTATGGCCATGAGCCCTGTTCTTCATTGATTATTTAAGGGATTTACAAGAGAATTTTGACTGTACACACTTTTTGCCTTATCTAGTACTCACTTTAGCATTTAACTGCCTAGCATGTGATGTTGTGATAGCTTCTTGGAATGCTGGGTTGATGTGTGCCTGCAGCTTGAGTGGGGTACCTTTTAGATGGAAGCCTTTCCTGTTTTATCATCTTGTCTAGTAAATCATAGGTGGAGTGGGAGATGCAGAAAATGATATCCACGTTGGTTTTTTTTTTAGGTAGACTTTTATGATGTTGAAATGGAGTAGGTTTTGTTTATGTTCTTGTTCCATCGTTAGTTTGGGGGTTAATTTATTTCATTTAGTGCCTGCTAAGTTCTAGTGCCTTGAATAAGACTTAAGTGAGTGATGCTTTTGTTGTCAGTAGTTCGTTGGCAGAACTAAAATCTCCCTCAATATAGATGGATGAAGCTGGAGTATTGCCATTTAGTCAGTTTGTTTTGGAACAAATTCAGTTACTAGTAAATCTGCCCTTTTTCTTTTCTTTTCTTTTCTTTTCTTTTTTTTAAGGTTAAAATGGGCTTGTTAGTGGACCTAACAAACACTTCAAGGTTCTATGACAGAAATGACATAGAAAAAGAAGGAATCAAATATATAAAACTTCAGTGTAAAGGGTAAGTCATGTATTAAATTTGTATAATATTGAAACCTTTTGCTGAAATTTCAATTTCTTCTTTTTCAAAAAAAAAAAAAATGTTTCCATATTACTAGACATGGTGAGTGCCCTACAACTGAGAATACCGAGACATTTATTCGTCTGTGTGAGCGGTTTAATGAAAGAAACCCACCTGAACTTATAGGTATGTTTGGCTTTACCACTGTTTGAATATTTTATTTTGTGATTGAGTTTCCATTTTCTTTTTTGCAGGTGAGGTGATATGGAAGTTTTTTTGTTTTCTTTTTTAAGTAATTGCTAGCAAGTATTTATTAAAGTAATAGACTAACTTTTGTAAACTATGGAATACATTTTTGTAATTTTTATATTTTTCAAGATAAAACCCTAAGTGCCCCTCTTCGGGTATACTATTGGGAAAGTTTCCCTTAAACACTACATAGTTGCTTTTTATAAGATTGCATTTTATACTGTGTATTGTGAAACTTTCTTTTCCCATTCAGTATTGTATTTCTGAGACTAATCCATGATGATGTATGTAACTGCGGTTCATTTTTGCTGCCGTATAACATGCCATCACGAATACACTACCATTTATCCATTCTGTTGATGGACAGTCATTTCAGCAGATATTTATTGTTTGCTACTCTTTGCAAGATGTAGGCTCTTGGAACATATTAGTGAAGAAAACAAAGTCTCTGCTCTTCTGGAGCTTATATTTTAGTGTGGGGGGGGGGTGGAAAAGGTGAGGGGAGGTGGAAGGCAGGCAATAAACAAATGTATTAAATAAGAAAAAAAAAAGACAGTTACTTAAAATGACATTTGGTTTATTTTCAGTTTTTCTCCCCCCCTGTTTTAAACAGTACTACTAGGAATGGCTTCTAGAATTTTTAAGGTTTGATTTTTAGCTTTGAATCTTTGTTCTTTCTGGTATTTATATTGTCATATGGCCTGAATTGATCTAATTTAAATATTTTCTATATAACCAATTCTTTGTTTTAGCACAGCTTATTGAATAATTTTTTCTCCTGATATCTAAATGCCGTAAATTAACTTTGTATATGTTCTATTGGAAAATTTTTCCAATTCATTTGCCTTTTAGTTTTCAAGTAATATTTTAAAACTTTTTTGTTAATATATTTTCTTTTGCGATTTCTCCTTTTTGAAGTCGTAAGCAGCTAGTATTTTCTCTATTCAGGTTATTAACTGAAAAACTACTAGGACTGGTAAGAAAGTTGGACACAGATAAATAAGATAATATATTTGGACACAGATAAATAAGAAAGCATCAACTTTCTTGCAAATAAACAGCAAATAGGAAGTAAAATTAGAGGGGCATCCAGGTGGCTCAGTTGGTGAAGGATCTGACGTTGGCTCAGGTCATGATCTCATGGTTCATGAATTCAAGCCCTGCATTGGGCTCTGTCCTCTCAGCGTGGAGCCTGCTTCGCTCCTCTGTCTCCGTCTCTCTCCCTGCCCCTCCCTTGCTTGTGTGTTCTCTTTCTCTCTCAGAAATAAACATTTTTAAAAATAAAATTAGAGAATGGTCTTATTAGTAATAGTGGTTAACGTTTATTGAAGATTTATTTTCTGCTGGTCACCCTGTAAACCATTTTACATACATTATTCATTTTCTTTTCACAGTAATCCTATTGAGTAGACATTATTGTCACCTCCATTTTATGATGAGAAACAGGCTTGGAAAGATTAAGTGACTTGCTCAAGGTCATTCACACAGCTAGTAATGGTTACAGCTTAGATCATATCCTCAGCAATCTGAGTTGTAAGTTCACACTCTAAACCACTTCTCTTTTCTGTAATGGAAGTATGAGATACCAAAGAATAAAGTTATTAAGAAGCGTAGGAGGTCTTTATGAAGGAAATATACCTGGATATTAAAAGACCTGAAGAAATAGACATTTGTCTCCACTAATTCCAATTTTTAATGTAATTCTAATCCCAGAGAGACTTTGGAAGAATTACTATGAATTTTTTCTGTTTGTAAAATTAACTGTTGCCATGGAAGACAACATACATTGAGCACGGAGAAAACTTGTTTGGCAAATCAAACAGGCAATATTATGAGCAAGAAAATTTTGAGAAACAAAAGTAATGAGGGGATTGTCCTTACCAGTTATTAAAGCATAGGGTAAAGCAGTGGAAACTACAGAAGTTCCCTGGTGGTGGAGGAGATGTTTTTTAAATCATAGGGGGAAGGTGTGATTATTCAACAAATGGTGTTGAGAAAATTAGCCCAGTATATAATAACATATATTTTAGATGAATTAAATACTTTTAAAAGGACTTGTAAGAAGATAGGAGAACATACAGGTCAGCATTTATTTATTTCCAGAGTAAGGTAGGATATTCCAAGTATATTATCAAAGGGAGAATCCATAAATATTTTTTTAGGAGTGTGCGTGGACTGTTTGCATCAGAATTACCTGAGGATGTTTATTAGAAATGTTTGTTTAAAAAATAGTTTTAGGGCCTCATCCTGGACCTACATAATCAAAAACTCTGGGGCTGAAGCCTAGGAATCCAGTTGTTCTTTTTTTTTTTTTTTTTTTTATTCTTGAGAGAGAGCGAGAGAATGAGCGAGGGAGGGGCAGAGCGAGAGAGGGACACAGAATCTGAAGCAGGCTCCAGGCTCTAAGCTGTCAGTACAGTCTGACTCAAACCTATAAGCCATGAGATCATGACCTGAGCCAAAGTTGGACACTCAACCAACTGAGCCATCCAGGTGCCCCCTAGGTGATTTTTTTTAATGCACACTTAAATTTGAGAGCTGCTGTCAAGAATTAAAGTGTGTCATTTATTAGTAATAATAGTAACTGCTGCTATAAATGAATGTTTATTCTTTGCCTGGCAGACATGATGGGAAACTTTAAATGAATGAATGAAGTGAATGAATGTAATCCTTATAACAACTATGTAGTATGTGGTGGTATCCCCATTTTACAGATAAGGAAACTAATAAGTCTCAGTGAAATTAAGTAGCTTGCCCATGGTCACACATCTAGTAAATATTTAAGCCAGGTTTTTAATCCAGTTTTTGATTTCAAAGTTCAAATCTCTAGTTAGTTGCTACCCTGTTTTCTAGATTAACTCATGAAAATGAAAAAAGAATTTCTGTACTACCAAACAGAATGGAAACAGAGCAAAAAGATTATTTGATAAGTTTGGAAAAATATTTCAAGCATATGACAGATAAAAAATATGTACAAAGAGATTTTATAATCCAATGGGCAAAAGAGTCATTCTTCAATGGAAAAATATGGAAAACAATGAAAATGCAACTTACAAAAAATGAAATATAAATAGCCAAGAAACATGAAAAAAATTTTTTATTTGTTAACAAAAGCTACAAAACAAAATATATGTTGTTACCGTCTGCTGTTACATTGGCAAAGATTTAAAAAAATTTTAATGTCAAGGATTGGATACATTGGATGTACTTATACATGGTTAATTAGAGTGTTAATTGATACTGCTTCTCTGTAGAGACAATTTGGTGGGATTTCTCAAGATCTTTAAAAGCGTTTAGATACTTTTGACTCATCAAGACTACATCTAAGAATTCATTTTAAGGAAGTAGAGATGGACATAAAAATTTATGTGAAAGGAATTTCATCACAGCTTTGTTTTTTTTCTTAACTAAAAAAATTTTTTTTATTAATGTTTGTTTATTTTTGAGAGATAGAGGGACAGCATGAGTTGGGGTGAAGCAGAGAGACAGGGAGACACAAAAACTGAAGCAGGCTCCAGGCTCTGGACTGTCAGCCCAGAGCCCCATGCAGGGCTCCTCACGAACTGTGAGATCATGACCTGAGCCGAAGTTGGACTTTTAAGTGACTGAACCACCCAGGTGCCCCTTTAATTTAAAAAAATTTTTTTTTTTTTATTTTTGAGAGAGTGTAAACGGGAGGGGCAGAGAGAGGGGGGACAGAGAATCTGAAGCAGGCTCTGCGCTGACAGCAGTGAGCCTGATGTGGGGCTTGAGCTCCCGAACTGTGAGATCGTGACCTGAGCTGAAGTTGAATGCCCAACTGACTGAGCCACAGGTTCCTCCATCACAGCTTCATTTGTAATAAAAACTGAGAACAGCTTACATATCTGATAAACGCAGGCATTTATGTCATACACTATGGAACTGTTAACAGGAGAACAATAACATGGAAATATATGACATACAGTACTGTGATATGTGTGTATATATTTACACATTGACAAAAATATATGTAATGAGTACACATATATACACCTATATTTAGGTGCACAACCAGAAGATATAGCCTGAAAGAGTATTGAGGCTTTTATCTGAGTGACAACTGTTTCTGCATTTGAGAGAAGCTATCATAGGGGTAAATGCTAACTGTACTTAAAGAATTCAAAGGAGGGCAATGTATTAACATCTGGAAACAGATGTCATAGTTCCAGAAAGATTAACTCTCTCAGGTTTAGGAAAACAAGTTGAACCTTGTAATAAATTATCCATTTGTATTGTTGAGATAATTTTTATATAGTTGATATATTTAAATCAGTTGCAGTCAATATTCTTTTTTGTTTAATGTTTTATTTTAGAGAGCGAGAGTGAGCATGAGTGGGGGAGGGGCAGAGAGAGAAAGAGGGAGGGAAGGAGGAAAGGAGGGAAGGAGGGAGGGAGGGAGGGAGGGAGGGAGGGAGGGAGGGAGGGAGACCGAGGATCTGAAGTGGGCTGTACTCTGACAGCAGAGAGCCCGATGTGAGGCTCAAATTAACAAACTGGAAGATGATGATCTGAGCCGAAGTCAGATGCTCAGCCAACTGAACTACATTATTCTTAATGTCTGCATTGCTCCATCCTAGGGCAATGGGAGCCCTTTCAAGTTGGTTTCTGTATTCTTTTGTTATCATCCATTAGTCTTTGATGGTTTCCTTGTTTTCTGGCACATGATGTTTTCCAGACCTGGAATCAGTTATTTTTCCAAGGAGATTGGTTCCTTTTAGTGGTTCCTATTTAGAACATAGTATTTAGAGATATACTTGGTGTTAGAGACCATTCCATAATTAAACACATTAACATTTCGGCAGTTAAATGTATGAATATTCTATTGATGCTAAGTGGGAAAAATAGACTATAAGTAATGTCACATCAGTTCAGGTCAGGTTTTGTCTCCAAAATGATTTACCAAAAACCTTAATTTTTTTTAGAGCTTTTTAATGAAATTAAAGTTACAAATAAGGGATTATGGAACTATAATACATTTGTTTGCGTGTACATATTTGTTTGCATGTACAGAAATAATTCTGACAGTAAGAATTTTGTGGACTGGAGAAATCTAAATCTGTTTTGTGTTAAAAGGGAAACAGCTGATTTCTTAAATGGTTGATTATGTATAATAGATACATAATTAATGCCTGTAATTAGGTATTTCCAGTTATAAATATTGTAACAGATTTGTGAATGTGTATTTTCATGAGTAGAATACATTTATTTTGGCCAAAAACTTTTGGTTTAATAAAGATATTTAAGGGGTGTCTGGGTGGCTCAGTCGGTTAAGCATCCGACTTCGGCTCAGGTCATGATCTCGCGGTCCGTCAGTTCGAGCCCCGCGTCGCGCTCTGTGCTGACAGCTCGGAGCCTGGAGCCTGTTTCAGATTCTGTGTCTCCCTCTCTCTGACCCTCCCCCGTTCATGCTCTGTCTCTCTCTGTCTCAAAAATAAAACGTTAAAAAAAAAAAAGATCTTTAAGATGGTACATAGTAAGTTCTTAATAACTGTTTGTTTCCTTTTCCTCTTTGTTGCTCACTTAGATCAGGGTGTTTCAACCTCAGTGCTACTTGCATTTTGGAGTGGATAATTCTTTATTTTGGGAGGCTCTCTTGTGCTTTGTAGTAGGTTTAACAGCATCCCTGGCCTCTACCCACTGGATGCTAGTGACACCCTACCAGTTGTGACCATTAAAATGTCTCCTGACATTGCCAGATGTCCTCTGGGAAGAAGCACTGATTTAGATTGATCAGATAAGTTTTTTGATCTTAAAAATTAATTTATCTGACTAGTCAGATAGAAAGGTAATTGTGTATATTGAAATCAGGCTTTATTTAAAAAGGTAGGTTGCCACTTGCCCTTTATAAGTCACCCCTTTCCTAATTTGTATTTATTTATCCAGGATGTATGTTTCTATTGTTACAGCTCATCTTTCTCTCCTTTTGCTGGGGAGATTGTTTCTTGATTTGATTTTTAAAGAACTGTGGTTTTCCCGTAATACATATGTTAGTGTTAATATTTTTTGACATGTCATATAAATTTATTTCATTGTATTAGCTTACTTGGAAAATGAAAACAAATTTGAATAAGTTGACTTGAAATCGTTAATAGTGAACCAATCTTAAGATATGAACTCTGCTTTACTTGCCACTAGGTGGACCCATTCTCATAATGAACTGAGGAAAACTGAAAAAAAAATTTTTTTTTTAACACTGAAGATCTATCATTCTAAACTTGTAGTATACTACTTAATTAATGGAATTTTTTTAATATCAAATATATAATCTTCCAAATTTTTCTGTAGAGATTTGTTTTGGTGAAGGTTTTTGTAATATTACTTTAAAACTCAAGTCATTTTGGGGCAAGTCATTTGGGTGGCTCAGTTGGTTAAGCATCTGACTTTGGCTTGGGTCATGATCTCTCAGTTCTTGAGTTTGAGCCCCACATCAGGCTCTGTGCTGACAGCTCAGAGCCTGGAGCTGGCTTCGGATTCTGTCTCTCTCTCTTTCTTTGCCGCTCCCCACTTGCACTCTGTCTCTCTCTCACTGTCTTCAAAAATGAATAAACATGAAAAAAAAGAAGTTGTCAAACTTAAAAAAAAAAAAAACTCAAGTCATTTATTAATGTTTTGAAGTATAATAAGACTAAAACTTTATGTGTTTGCATAACAAAGAATCTTGAATATTAAAAGCCATGGTACTTTTTAAAATTATATTTCATGACTTAATCATGTCATTGCCAATTTTCCTTTCATTTTCTATTCATAAAAATATTTTATGTTGCTAGAGTAAAAATTAGATGCAAAAACAGTGGTTTAGGTGAGAAACAGATTTAAAGTTAGAATATTTTTTGCTTACTTTGGTTTAAAATATGAAGTAGAAAGAAAATGTACATGTTAGGTTAGGTTCATGTTGGGCAGAAAAGTCTGTACAGCTAACTTTGTGTAACTTTTGAAACCCCCCCTTTTTTTTTTTTAACGTTTATTTATTTTTGAGACAGAGAGAGACAGAGCATGAACGGGGGAGGGACAGAGAGAGAGGGAGACACAGAATCCGAAGCAGGCTCCAGGCTCTGAGCCATCAGCCCAGAGCCCGATGCGGGGCTCGAACTCACGGACCGCGAGATCATGACCTGAGTTGAAGTCGGATGCTTAACCGACTGAGCCACCCAGGCGCCCCATTGAAATCCCTTTTCTTAAAAAGCAATGGAGATGATGGACTTTGTAGAGTTTCATGATTACAGTCATTTATTTCTAAGGGCTGTCTTTTTCTGTTCAAGGTTGATCTCTGTTTTTAATCCCTTTTCTTCAGAAACTTCATTTCAGTTGTATCTTTGTTATCTATTATTGTCAACCTCTGTGATTTAAGCAGGTCCTTCTTAGCCTGTAAACATATCTAAGTCTCTAATGTTAAATGATACCTCATCCCCTCAAGAAAACCCTTCCCCTTCCACTTCCCAGCTGATTTTTTGAAAGATTGATTTGAATCCATATTTTCCCATTCATGCCATTGCAATGTGGAATCCCCCCAATGCACTCTTAGTCAAATAGTGATTATTAGTTCTTATCATTATGTGGCATTTACACAGTTGGACACATGTCTTGAAACTTCCTCTTTTTTTGTTGAACATGACCTCATGTTCTTTTTGTTTTCTTGACCCTGTGATGGTTTATTCTTAGTCTTTTTTTTTTTTTAAAGTAGATTTCCCCCCTTACTTATTCTTGAAAGGTTGGTTTTCCTCAGATCTCATTAATTTTCTTCTCTTATTTTACATACCCATTCTTAGTGATCTTATCTATACCATAGACCCCTTCCATAGTTGACTATTGATTATCGATTATTGGTTTATTGATTATTCTTTAATCTGTAATTCTAGCCACACCTCTCTGCGAAGCTCTTTGCCATCATTTCCAAATACTTGTAGGTCCCAAAAGGACCTTAAACTCCTCACCACCAGCTGTACTCATTGCCTTGTTCTAACCTAGTCACTGGTACCACTGCCCAATTAGTCACCCACGTCACAAACCAGAGACTCCTTTTACATCTTTTCTCTGTGTTGATTGTCATTCACCCCTCAGATTGGAGGTTCTGCCGTTTTTTTTTTAAAGCTTTTATTTTTTATTAAAATTTTTTTTAATGTTTATTCATCTTTGAGAGACAGAGAGAGAGACAGAGCATGAGTGGGGAAAGGGTAGAGAGAAGGAGGCACAGAATCCAAAGCAGGCTCCAGACTCTGAGCTGTCAGCACAGAGCCCAGTGCGGGGCTTGAACTCATGAACTGTGAGATCATGACCTGAGCTGAAGTCAGACACTCAGCTGACTGAGCCATCCAGGTGCCCCTGGAGGTTCTGCTTTAAATGTCTCTTCAGTCTACCTTCTCTCATTATCCCCATCACCATGACCCTTGTTGTTTAGACCCTTATCTCTCACATAAATTACTGAGATGGCTTCTTTAGTGTTGTTCTTGCTTTCATTGTTGCCCTTCTGTTGAGCTGCCATTGGAGAGTGTTTTCTAAAACATGATAATTTTATTGCCATGCTTAAAAAATTTTAGTATCTCTCCATCTCTCCATTGCCCTTATAATCTCTAGTATGGTACACAAGTTTCTTCAGAATGTTGACCCTTTCATTGTCTCCAACTGCATTTGGTATTACTTTCTTATTTTCCATGTTTTAGCCATTCTGATTCATTTATAGTTAGCCATATGTAGTGTTTTGATTCATATATATTTTTATTTGCACGGATTGCTCCTGTCTGCAGTTCCTTTGTATCCTTGTTAGTTGAGTGTTGTTCATTGGCTGAAGTTTTTATTTTAAATTTTAATGATTATTTACTATGAATGTAGAAATAGGTGATTTGGTTTAGTTGGTGGTAACTCTAAGATACGGGTTTTTAATTTTTTTTTTTAAGTAGCAAAAACCTTCTTTTGGAAAGAACTCTTACCCTGTTACAGAAATGACATGAAAATGATACTTTCTTGGTATACCTTTAGAAACGTATTAAAGTTACAACATTTTTGATGGAGTCAATTGCTGAAAACAAGGCCACACTGATGAACATTAATATTTAGAATATGTAATTAATGCCAATTGCAGACTTATATCAGCATCTCACTTCAACATCTAGTTTTAAAAACAGTCAACATTATTGAGGTTTTTAATAAACTGCATGTACAATTTAGTGGTGTAGATACCCATGAACCTACAGCCAAGGTTCAGCACATTTGTGTCCATCCTCTCTACAACTCTTAGTTGTAGATTAGACAATTTCTTTCTATTTTCTATAATTATAGGTTGTATTTTTTTAGAATTTGTTTTAGTTGAAATATATTTGACATATGACATTGTGTAAATTTAAGGTTTGTAATGTGTTAATTTGATGTATTTATACATTGTAATGTGATTGCCATTGTAACAATAACTAACACCTCTATCACATTATGTAATTATTTTTTCTTTTTAGTGGTTGGAATAATTTAAATTGTAGTTTCTTTGCAAGTTTGATGGTCATAATATGGTATTGTCTGTATTCACTATACTGTGCATTAGATCTCCAGGTCTTATTTGCTACTCATTGCAAGTTTGTATCCTTAAATAACCCTGTCCTGTATCACCCCCCTCACCCCCCATTTTCTGGTAACCACCGTTTTACTCTCTATTTTTATAAGTCTGGCTTTTTTAGGTTTCACATATAAGTAATATTGTACGATACTTGTCTTTTACTGTCTGACTTACCTCACTTGTTAGCACAATATACTCAAGTCCATCTCTGTTGTTGGAAATGGAAATATTTCATTCACACCCACCCACACACCCCACATCTTCTTTATTCATACATTCATCTGTTGATGGGCACTTATATCGTTCCATATCTTGGCTATTGTGAATAATGATGCAATAAACATGGAAGTGCGTATATCTCTTCAATATCCTATTTTCATTTTCTTTAGGTATATGCCCAGAAGTGGAATTGCTGGATCATATGGTAGATCTATATTTAATTTCTTGGAGAACCTCCATAATGTTTTCCATAGTGTTTGAACCAATGTATATTCCCACCAACAGTGTCTGAGGGTTCCCCCTTTCCTCACATCCTTGCCAATACTTACTCTTGTTTTCTTGATAGCCATTTAAAAGGTGTGAGGTGATAACATCATTGTGGTTTTGATTTGCATTTCCCTGATGATTATCGATGTTAAGCATCTTTTCATATACCTCTTGGCCGTTTGAATGTCTGTAGAAAAATGTCTATCAGATCCTATGCCCATTTTTTAATTGGCTTGTTTTTTTGTTAATGAGTTATATGAGTTCTTTATATATTTTAGATATTAGCCTGTTATCTGATGTATGGTTTGCAAAATTTCTTTCCCATTCTATAGGTTGCCTTTTCATTTTATTGTTTCTTTCTTTTGTGCAGAAACTTTGAAGTTTGATGAAGTTCCATTTGCTTTGGTTATTTGTGGTTTTCGTGTCATATCCAAAAAATCATTGGCAAGACCAATGTTGAGTAGTTTCTTCCCTATGTTTTCTTCTATGAGTTTTATGGCGTTGGGTCTGATGTTTAAGTCTTTGATCCATTTGGAGTTAATTTTTGTGACTGGTGTAAGATAGGGGTCTGGTTTTATTTTCTGCATGAACACCATTTGTTGAATAGACTGTCATTTCCCTATTGAGTGTTCTGGCTTCCCTTGTCGAATATTAGTTGACCGTATATGCCGAAGTTGAATTCTAGGTTACCTGTTATGTTCTGTTGGCTTATATGTCTCTTTTTATGCCAGTACATACTGTTTTTATCACTGCTGTTTTGTAGTATAGTTTGAAATCAGGAAGTGCAATACCTCCAGTTTTGTTATTTTTCTTCAGGGTTGCTTTGGCCATAATTATTCCATACAATATTCTGTATTCATAATTCCATACCAATTGTTGAATATTTTAGAATTTTATGTAAATGAAATTTGTATACATACTTTTTTGTTTTCTGCTGCTCTCACACAGCATAAAGGTTTTGAAATCATCCTCATTGCATTTATTACTAATTCATTTTTATGGCTGAGTAGTAGTTATTGCATGGACATACTACATATTTACCCTTTCACCTGATAATTGACATTTGGGATGTTTACAGTTTTTGGCCCATTATAAATAAAGTTGCTGTGGACATTCATCTTTATATGTGTCTTTGCACATAGATTTTTATTTTACTTTGGTAAATAACCAGGAATAGAATGTTTTGGTCATTTGATTTAGGTGTATGTTTAACTTTTTAAGAAACTGCTAAACTGTTTTCTAAAGTGATTAACTGTTCTCTTAAGTGATCTCTAAAGGATGTAAAGGATTTTACATTCCTACCAGCAGTGCATGAGAGTTTTAGTTACTGTACATCCTCACTTACATTTGATATGGTCAGTCTTTTCAATTACATTGTGGTTTTAGTTTGCATTTTCATGAAAATTAATTTCTTGTACTTCTTGACCATTTACACATATCATTTTGTAAAACATCTATTTAAATCTCTTGCCCAGTTTAAAAAATATTAGGGTGCTTGTGTTATTGAATTGTAAGAGTTCTTCACATATTTTGGATATAAGTCCTTTATCAAATATATGTAACTTGAATATATTCTGTGGCTGGTGTTTTTATTTTTTTAATGACATCTTTTAAAGAGCAAACATTTGCCATCATGAAGTAGTCCAATTTTTCAATATTTCCTTTTATTTCATGTTTTGTCTAAGAAGTCTTTTCTTACATTAAAGTTGCAAAGGTTTTCTCCCATATTTTCTTCTAGAAGTTTTGTAATTCTAACTTTATTTTATTTCTGTATTTGATTTTGGTTACCCTCTATCAGGATGCTTTGTATACAAAGAGAAGAGTAGTTTGTTAAGAAGGTATAGTCTTAAATGTCAGGATATCCTTCCATTAAACAGAGATAACAGGACAGGCTTCATTTTTGAGGTTTGCAAGAAAAGTGAGTTAATCTGGAAGTAATGTTATGTTAGTAGTGTCCACCAAGCTGTTTTAATTGCCTTTTCAAAATAGTTAAAATAATTTAAAAATGCAGTCAGGGGGCGCCTTGGTGGCTAAGTTGGTTAAGTGTCCAACTTTTGATTTCGGCTTACGATCTTGCGGCTTCATGGGTTCAAGTCCTGCATCCGGCTGTGTGCTGGCAGCGTGGAGCCTGCTTGGGATATTCTCTCTCCCTCTCTCTCTCTTTCTCTCTCTTTCTCTCTCTTTCTCTCTCTTTCTCTCTCTTTCTCTCTCTTTCTCTCTCTTTCTCTCTCTTTCTCTCTCCCGTCTCCTCTTCCCCCCTTTCTCTCTGCTGCTCCCCGACTGGTGCTGTGTCTGTCTCTCTCAAAGTAAATAAATAAACTTAAAAAAAAAATGCAGTCATTTTTGGAATTTATGAAACTCATTTGCAGCTTTTTGGAATGTAGAGGTAGGATCACACTAATCTTGAAAATATCCTGAAAAATAAATTCCTTTTTCTCAGGTTTTTCTGAAAATTTATTTTCAATCTTGTAAGGTAATGTAAAGATGCTATCGTTTGGTTTCTAAGAGAACTTCAAAGTAGTTTTATTTTTATAATACTTACTATCCATTAGTCAAATGTTTTCTATATCCGGTGAAGTATCCTGTGTGTGTGTGTGTGTGTGTGTGTGTGTGTGCGCGCGCGCACGTCCATCCTTTAGAGTTGTGTGTTTGATAAAAATACCTTCTTGGGTGCCTGGGTGGCTCAGTCAGTTGAATGTTTGGCCCTTGATTTAGGCTCAGGTCATGATCCCGGGGTCACGGGATTGAGCCACACGTGGGGCTCTGCACTGAGTGTGGAATCTGCTTAGGATTTTCCCTCTCTCCCTCTCTCCCTCTCTCCCTCTCTCCCTCTCTCCCTCTCTCCCTCTCTCCCTCTCTCCCTCTCTCCCTCTCTCCCTCTCTCCCTCTCTCCCCCTCTCCCTCTCTCCCCCTCCCTCTCCCTCTCCCTCTCCCTCTCTCCCCCTCCCTCTCCCCTCCCCCTCCCCCTCTCCCCCTCCCCCTCCCCCTCCCTCTCCCCCTCCCCTCCCCCTCCCCCTCCCTCTCCCCCTCCCTCTCTCCCTCTCCCTCTCCCTCTCCTTTCCCCTCCCTCCTTCCCTCTCTCTCTCTCCCCCTCCCTCCTTCTCTCCCTCCCTCTCTTCCCCTTTCTCTCCCTCTCTCTCCCCTCTCTCACTAAAATTAAAAAAACAAAAACAAAAACCCAGCCTTCTTATTTAGAGTGCTTGGAATCATTTAGTTTTAAATCTTTAGATCTTAGAGATAATTTGTAACCAATATATACTAAACTTCTAGCTAGTGCTTTAAATTAGATTCTAAGCAAGTTAAATTGACAAGTTACTACTAATAAGAGAGAGCCAGGTTTTTAAAAATGTAATTTTATAAAATCATTAAAATGTTTTGATTGCAGGTCGGAATTTTAAGATGTGGTTTCTGAAGTGATAATTTTAAACCAAGGCTACTTTATTTTCTAGGTGTTCATTGTACCCATGGTTTCAATCGCACTGGTTTCCTCATATGTGCCTTTTTGGTGGAGAAAATGGATTGGAGGTATTTGTTTCTTATTATAATGGCAGAAGACTGGTAATTGATAAAAAGTGTATTAATTTTTTAGTTTTATCATTTTATATTGCTAAATTTTTGGTGAAGTCATGACTAAAAATTTGAAGTGGTTTTCATTTTAGACTTGGTTAATCTTTAGAATACCATTTATTACCTGGTGTTTTGTACTAAGTAGCATTTTAGTTGAGTGCTTATGGATTTTTATATACTATGTATTTTCTTTTCCAGATTTTTTCACATACTCCAGAATTATCAGAGATACTTTTTTTTTTTCTTCAATATTTTGTTTACATTCACCTTTGGAAGTTACTACTGTTGTTATTGTTCTGTTCTTTTTTTTTTTTTTTTTTTTTTTTTTTTAAAGTAAGCTCTGTGCCCAAAGTGCCGCTCGAAATTCACGACTCTGTCAAGAGTCAAATGCTGTTTGGGTGGAGCCAGCTAGGAATCTCTTATTCGTTTTTTTTTTTTAATAATACCTTTTTAAAATAGCTGTAGAATATTAGGAAAAACTTAGAATGGTATGTGGAGGAAGTATTTTTGAGACAGAGTTACTTTCTTTGAAGCATGCCTTTATTGAAGTGATCCTGAGAGATTAGAACCTTTGTTGCCTGAAATTCCTTAGGGATATGGAATATTACTCCCTGAACTTTCTTGTTTACTGATTGAGTGTCATCATTTTTGCTAATGAAGCCTTTCACACAGTAGGTCCTTCTCTGAATATAATCAGCTGAAGTACACATGTGATGGTATATTTCCCTGTTTATATGTTCTCAGCTGCGTATCTTCTGGCTTTGACTTTCTGGGCTTTCAGGTGCTTTTCACAATAACCCCAGGCTCCTGTGTCAGCCCTGCCCTATGCTTAGCCTCTGTCTGATGATGACCTTTGCTCTTGTTAACGTGGGTCTGTTGAAAGTTCTTAAAAGCTAGCAGACTTTTACTTTTATTCATATGGCTATTCACATTTCTTTGATTTCCCTTAGAGTCAGACCTCAACCTTCAAGGCTTTATTTAAAATTTTTCACAGACTTTACCCAGATCTCTTCTATATACTCATTGCAGCTTACCTCTAGGTTTTAGGAATTATCAATGTATCTTATATTAAATCTATTTCAGAAGGAATTTGTCCCTTAATAGATTGAATGCCTTGGGAGTGGGGACTGTGATTTGTCAATTTAATAAATGTATTATACTTCATTTGGTGTATGAAATAGAAAGAGTGAGTTTTGATAAATCTGCAGAAACGAAGAGTAGTGAGGAAACTCCGTGGTGTTTGTTTTCATAGTATTGAAGCAGCAGTTGCTACTTTTGCTCAAGCCAGACCACCAGGAATTTATAAGGGCGATTACTTGAAAGAACTTTTTCGTCGCTATGGTGATATAGAGGAAGCACCACCCCCACCTCTATTGCCTGATTGGTGTTTTGAGGATGATGAAGAAGAAGATGAGGATGAAGATGGAAAAAAGGAATCAGAACCTGGGTCAAGTGCCTCCTTCGGCAAAAGGAGAAAAGAACGGTTAAAACTGGTAATGTTTAAAAATATTATAGTCTTTACTTTTTTCTTCTGCAGGTTTATTGAGATTTATGTGTTTGTTTAGCTGGATTTATAAGGTTATTTCATTCTGGCTGTTTCTAAAGATTCTTGATAGCCATGAGTCTCCCTTTTCTATGGGAAAAGTTTAAGTTCATCTTGTTTTGTTTCTTAGGTAAACTAAAGAACTTTTTTTTTTTTTTATTTTATTTAAATCAAATTAACATACAGCATAATAGTGGTTTCAGGAGTAGAATTTAGTGATTTCTCACTTACATATAACACCCACTGCTCATCCCAGCAAGTACCTTCCTTAATGCCCATCACTCATTTAGCCCATCCCCCAAAGAACTCTTACATGTTAGATTGAGAATTTACTATTTTTTTCTTTTTTTTTTGCAAAGTATTGGGTGATTCCAACTACATAGGAAAATTTTTGCTAATGATCTATAAAATTGTCACATAGTTAAAATACCTTTACATATAAATTCTGCTCCTCCTCGTGGGTGATACTTTCATATTTTCTGTAAAGTTGAACTGAGAAGACTCTTCTGTGGACAACTCCCATTAATCTTCTTGATTCTATGCACAACTCCCATTAAAAGGCCAAACAAAACCATTAGGAGTTCTCTTTTCTTGGGGGTTCAGGAGAGACGCTGAAAAGGAAAGTACTGGTTGTGCATACGCAAGTATATGGTATAGTCCAAAGGGACAGTGTGGAGATAATTAAATTTAATGAAGTTAATAATTAAGGAACGTGGGATATCATAGTTGAGCAGTAAAAGTCTACAAGTCATTAGTAGGCAATGATTCACAGGCAAGGATTTTATGTAAATCATATAATATAGTCATTTGGGCTTTTAAGACAAAGTCCCTCTTTGAAAAACATTGTTTTAATATGTACTTACATATTTCAAACTTCAAGACTTTGAGGCCACTGAAAAGTGTTCATTGCTTTGAAACATAGAAGTAATTAAAAAACTTATTCTGTTAGTATAACTCATTGGTTAATGAATCACATACCTAGAAAAATAAGAATCACATTCTAAAGAAGGGCTAATAGCATAACATAGCATAGATGATTACTTTCTTTTAGTATCATTTTTTGTTCAACTATATTTTTAAGAACAACATTAAATATGAACATATATATGCCTGATGTGTTTTTTAATTACAATATAGTACTTGTATAAAAGAGTTTAAAGAAAAGAGTTAATATTTTGCAAAATATACTAAAGTTTGCAGGTTCCTTTTTTTTCCCCCCAGAAGCAGGGGACTTTAAAAATGACAATTATTTTATAATATCAAGTATTATTAAATGTCTATAGTTGCAAGTGAGCTTCAGCAGCACTAAGAGAAACATAGCCAAGATGGGCACGTTTCTTTCAGGAAAATAAATAACATTTAAAATAAAATCCTAAATCTTGTTTCCCTACTATGATTGTGGATTTACCTATTTCTCTTTCTAGTTCTGTCAAGTTTTGCTTTATGTATTTGGAGTGATATTTAGTTTATACAAATATGTGTAAAGGATTATTGTATTTTCCCAGTGTCTTCACTTTTAGCATTGGAAATATCTAATGTTAGTATGATTGCACAAACATTCTTTTGGATAGTGTTCATATGGATTATCTTTTTTTCTATCCTTTTGCTTTCAAACATTATCTTTTATTTAAGGTATGTCTTCTTTAAGCATTGTGGTGTTGGCTTTTATTTATCCAGTGAACAGTTTTTGCCTTATTGGAGTATTTGGTCCATACACATTTATTTTACTGATGTAATTAGATTTAAAGCTTAGCAGTCTCCCCTCCCAACCTCCCACTTATGGTATGTTCTTTTTATTTTTCTTTCTTGTCTTCTTTATGCTTAATTGTTTTTATATCCCCCCAACCCATTGCTTGGTAGTTATACATTCTTTTACTGTTATTTTAGTAGTTATTCAAGATTTCAGTATCTGGGGGCACCTGGGTGGCTCAGTAGGTTAAACGTCTGACTTCGACTCAGGTCATGATCTTGTGGTTTGTGGGTTCGAGCCCCGCGTTGGGCTCTGTGCTGACAGCTCAGAGCCTGGAGCCTGCTTCAGATTCTGTGTCTCCTCCTCTCTCTGCCCCTCCATGCTCATGCTCTGTCTCTCTCTGTCTCTCAATAATAAATAAACATTAAAAAAGAAAAAAGATTTCAGTATCTGTCTTGGACTTGTTAAAGTCTGGTATATATTAGTACTTTTGCCACTTTTTAAACAATGCAAGAATCTTTGATTCCGTTTACCTCTTCCTGCCTTTTTGGTATTGTGTATCTTAATTCAACATGCATTTTAAACTCCATAAGGCATCATCCTCGTCATCATTTTGTACAGTGAATGTTTATTAGATATACTTATCTAAATATACATATTTATCCTTTCTTGTGTTCTTCTTTCTTTCATATATTTTTATGGTTCCATTTGGATAGTTTTTCTTCTAACTGAAGAGTTCCCTTTAGTATTTTCTTTAATGTGGGTCTGTGCAACACATTCAGTATTTATGTAAGAATGTCTTTTCTTGTTGTCATTTTGAAGAATGTTTGTTCTCAGTGTAGAATTTTGGATTGGCACTTTGAAGATACTCCATAATCCATTTCTATTAAGAAGTTGCTTCTTGGGGTGCCTGGGTGGTTCATTTGGTTTGACTTTGGCTCAGGTCATGATCTTGTTCATGGTCTGTGAGTTCCAGCCCTGCAGTGGGCTCTGTGCTGACAGCTCAGAGCCTGGAGCCTGCTTTAGATTCTTTGTCTCCCTCTCTCTCTGCCCCTCCCCAGCTCATGCTCTGTCTCTCTCTCTTTCAAAAATAAATAAGCATTAAAAAAATTGTTTAAAAAAAAGAAGTTGCTTCTCTGAAGCTAATTTCTTTTGTTTTTGATTTTCAACACTTTTACTATGATATTTCTACTTGGAGTTTTCTTTGTGTATTTATCCTGCCTTCTATTTATAGTGATTCTTGAATCTACTGTTGGATTTGTTGTTGTTATTGTTAGTTTTAGACAATTCTCAGGCATTATATCTTCAAATATGGTTCAGATCCATTCTTTTTCCCTTTTCCTTCTGAGACTCACCCAGTAGGCTTTTCCCCCCACTTCTCCTACTGTTTCTTATGTTCTTTTCTATATTTTCCACTTTTTTTTTTTCCAGTTTTCAAACTGGATATTCTCTTCTGACCTATCTTCCAGGGTACTAATGCCTCTGTAGCTATAAGCTGATGTTAAATCCATCCATTGAGTATATAATTTCAGTTATTTTACTTTCACTTTTGGAATTTTCATTTGAGTTTTAAAACAGTTTTCAGTTTCTCTGTTGGAATTCTTCATCTTATCATTTAGTTTTTTGAATTTATTAATTCCAGTTATTTTAAAACCTTGTCAGATGACTAATTGATGTAGCTCTCTTCTAGGTCTTTTTTAGTTTTTCTTCTCATGTCCTTTCGATTTCTATTCAGTTGTTTCTTTTTTGGCATACCTGCATATTTGTGATTATTAGACATTAGGTCTGAGAAATTGTAGAAATAATTTGAGAATAAAATGTTTTCTTCAGAGAACATTTACTTTTGTTGCTACACAGTGTTAGGAATAGAGCATCTTAGTCAGGATTGAATTATTTAGAAACTAGTCTTTAGTTTTGGGGGGCCGGTTTCTTTTTGATGCAACTGAATTCTTAGAGTATAGACCTTTGGGGATCCTAACTGAAAGCCTGGAGAAATAACCAGGAGCTTTCCTCCTCAGGGGCCTGGAGCTCCAGTTTTTATTTTCCCATTCCTGTGATATTCTTGAAAGCTGTGTTTACCTTCCTAGGTACCATTTTGAAAACAGTGCCTGTAGAGGAAATTCTATACCAAATGTCTAGCTCACCTCTCTGGGTTCCTTTCCTTCTGAGTTCTTGGCCCGTCAAGCTCTTACTGCCTTTGTGATTCTCCAGGGTCTTCAAACAGGTGATTTTAACATTTTATCTAGCTTTTTCTCGTGGCTGCAGAATTGATCTCAATAAGCTAGTCTGCCATTGCCAAAACCAGAAATCTTCCCTTCTCTTGTTTTGGAGAAAGCGGGTAGCTTTGATTTCAAAGCACTTAGGTAGTTTTTTCCCCCTCTTTTCAAATCATACTCATAAATTCTAAAATTGTTAAATATATTTTTTACTTATTAAAAGTAGTATACTTACATTAAAGAAAATTTGAAAACTAAAAAAACAACTTAAAATTCTTCAACCTTTGTCTTACCACTGGCATTTTGTCATCTTAGAAGAATTTCTTCCCATTTACTTCCCTAGCTTAAAAGTGTACACAAATGGCATAAAGATCAATTTTTTTTAATAAAATAAAAATACAAACATCTAGAAATGTATAGAGTAAAAAGTGAAGGTCTTTTCACTCCCACTCCCAACTGTTCTCTACTTTTTGATTATCCTTCTAAATACTTATTGTCCTATGTATTTATATATACATATGTTGAGTTTTGGCCCTATGCTCTCCACCCTCTTGTAATGTAAATGTATTTTTCTGCAGCTTTTTTAAAAACTTGGATGTCTTTTTTTTTTTTTTTTAAGATTCTTTATTATTTTGAGAGAGGGAGAAAGAGAGCACGAGTGGGAGAGGGGCAGAAAGAAAGGGAGAGAGAGGATCCCAAGCAGATTCCGTGCTGTCAGTGTGGAGCCTGAACTCACCAACTGTGAGATCATGACCTGAGCTAAAGTTAAGAGTTAGAAGCATAACCAACTGATCCACTCAGGCACCTCTGGATATCTTTTCTTAGTACATTTTTAACTACTTCATTCTTTTTAGGTAATACCAGAGGGAGCAGTTTATAAAAAGCGAACAGAACATTTGTTTGCAAGATGAGAGAAGATATCAATCTATAAAATAATGACCGACTATTAGGAAAAAGAACCAATTAGAGACGTTGGAAATGATAATTAACCCCCCTCCCCGGGCACCTGGGTGGCTCAGTAGGTTAAGTGTCAGACTCTTGATTTCGGCTCAGATCATGACCTCATGGTTCATGGGTTCGAGCCCCATGTTGGGCCTTGCACTGACATTGCAGGGCCTGCTTGGGATTCTTTCCCTCTCTCCTTCTCTTTCTGCTCCTCCACCGCTTGCTCTTTCTTTCTCAAAAATAAACAAATAAACTAAAACCAAAGCAAAACAAAACAAAAAACCAACCTAACAACCCCGCAGGTGGGTTGGATAGCAGAATGAAGTTGGCTGTAGAGGAAATTATCAAGCTGGAAGATTTATCTAGGAAATTCTTCCTGGATGTAGCACAGGAGGACAAAGAAATATGAAAAATAGTTTAGAGTTAGGTAGTGATGTGAGTGACTTGATAGTATGAAATGTCACAGAGGGGACAAATATGAGGATTATTTTCTGTAATATGCAGTAGGGACAGGTCAGATTAATGATTTTAAGAAGCTGATGGGAGGTGAGAAAATGGAGATAGAATTGTGTTAGGGGTCCTCAATACCACCCCCACTTTTGGAGATTTACTAGGACTCAGCATATAGTTGTAGTCACAGCCAAGGTTTATTATAGTGATACTCCAAGGATATACAACTGTATCATAAGGGAAAAAGACAAGTGGAGTCCGGTGGATTCCATATGTAGGCTTTCTTATGCTCTCTTCTTCCCATGAGGTTGTACAGAGCTTACTTTCCCAGCAGCAGTGAAGATGCAACAACATGTCTGATGTTTCTGCCTGGGGAAGCTCATTAGAGCTCACTAGAGCCCTAGTGCCCAAGTTTTTAGTAATGGCTG
The DNA here is from genome assembly GCF_018350195.1 of Panthera tigris. NCBI lineage: Eukaryota > Metazoa > Chordata > Mammalia > Carnivora > Felidae > Panthera > Panthera tigris. The sequence goes on along the minus strand of NC_056664.1, from coordinate 79,162,519 downwards.
GTCACGTAGGCAGCCTATGTGTGTACCAAAAGTTACACAATCCCAGAAGGAAAGTGTTTGTTCAGCATAAGCCCTATTGTTCGTACGGATAGTCTAGGCATGGTGAATCACCCTTATCAGTTGACTAAGAGCACTCTGAGAATCTTGTTCCCAGGTGCCAACCTTGTAAGCAGACTTGGTGTATTGGCCTTTTTCTGCACACTAGTACAGGGTGTTCATTCACGTAGTTTAGTTATGATCAGAAAGGAAGAAGAAGGGTGACTGCTTAATGCAGATATAATCAGAAAGGCTGTTTAGTATGGAATAAATTCCAGCATATTTATTGCTTGTGGATAAGCAGCTGTGGAGTCAATGACCTTGAAAATAATTTAGGGAATAAATGATACAGCAATGTCTGAGAAAATGAAAGGGAATGGAGTTCAAAAGCAGATGGAGAAATAGGTCTTCCACAAGAGGAGGGAAATCTCATCCATAGCACTGAGACTGTGATTTTTTTCCTCTGTGAATTTCAGCTGTCTATGGGTGGGAGTAGAGAAGATTAGTGGTAGGTTGATACAAGGTTGGGTATATTTAGTATGGGTGTGATGAAAGGACAAAAGGTTGAGGAGTACTGAGGATATCAGGCATAGAAGAATTGAAGTTATCAGCCATAGAGTCTAGCTGAATAGGAAGTAAGGTAAGGCTGGGGGCTGTTACACTGAGAAGAGGGAGAGGTGAAGGGACTGTTAGTCTTGGTGAAATTGAACAGTGAGCATAGTTAGGGTAAAAGAGTTAAGCTATTCAATGAAAAAGGTCAAAGAGTGGCATGTTGGCTTTAGGATGTTGTGCATACTCAATCAGTGTGAGTTGAATTGATGAATGGCAAGGTAGAGCAGTATGGAATGATGATGGTGTGGCCATGGAGCATGTTGTTCAAGTTATGCAAAGATGATGGTCATTGTAAATGAAATTACTGAACTGTGAAGCCAAGGTTGTTTGATGGGTAAAGATTATCTAATGGATGTTGATGTTACCAATGTAATGATAGAAGTTAGTGCAGTGAGAAATACTGTTTTTGATGAACATGGAGAAATGACTGGATGTCAGTACATGAAGAATAGAGTGTTTTACTACTTTAGACTCTTTGGTTGCAAGTATCAGAAATTAACTCAAACTAGCTTTAATAGGAAGAAGAAATTACTATGAGTGAATGGGTAGGACTCAAAGCCAGATCTCAGGAAGGGACTGGAGCCTGGACCTGGAAAGCTATTTAGAATCTAGTTTCTGCTCTTTGTTCTTATTTTCTCATCTTTGCTTTTTTTCTATTTCTGTTTCTTTCCTTTTGTGTCATATTTCACTAGCTTTGTCTTTGGAGACTGGCTCTTTGTGATTCCTTTTTTACCTGGGAGATTATAACTGTCCTGTATCTTCTGAGCTTACATGTTGTAATTTTAGCCACATGCAGAGACTTTTGAATCCCAATTCCAGGTTACCAGAAGAGAGAATCTAATGGATTCAGACTGAGTTAGTGGTTTGCTCATGCTCCCATCAACTTTGGCTGGAGTGGGATGTTATCTTGTAATGTCATGTAACATGGCTGTTAGGGTCCTGTCTTTGTGGATGAGAGAGCAGCTGTTGTGCCACCAACTACAGTGGATGTCTGCTCTACCACAGTTGAGTGATACAGCTGAATGGATTTAAGTCTAATTGAGAGGCAAGGAGAACAAGTGAGGATATAGGTGAATGCTTTACAGTATCCCTATGGGACTTGGGCAGTGGGAAAATGAGTGCTTTTATTTAAGAGAGAAGTGGTCTTCTTGGTGGAGAATTAGCTCTTAGTTAAGACATAGGGGACGAGGTGTTCATGAAAAAGGTTGAGGTTATAGGTTATTTATGAAAAAGAGATTCTAGGGATTATATTGGAACTCTTTGGGAAGGTAATTAGTGATAAGATTAACCAAGGAGAAGGAGCTCCAAAGCAGTGAGGACAGGACCATCAGAGAGGAAAGATGACTGGAGAGTTGATTTTGGGTGATGTCAAAGTATTGGTGACAGTCATGAGAAATGTAGATGTAAATAATTGGCAAATCGATGGTTGGAAAACTTTCGTTTTCCTGTTATTTCAATCTGAGTTGAAGATAGTTAACAGAAGCAATCCAAGAGTGACTAATTTTTATGGTTCACATCTTAACACAGTGAACTTATTTTGGTTTGACACTTTATTTTTGTTAGAGTTCCCCTTTCCTGACTCCTATTGATATGACTATGATTTGAAGTGATGGACTCATTGTAGTGAATTCCGATAGTGACTTTAGGGTTTTTAATAGTCACGCATGTCCTGTACGTGGCCCTCACATTCCTGACACCTTTGTTCATCTTTTGAATACATGCTTGTATTGATTTGGAAGAGTATGATCTATAGTTATGTTGTTTGCTTCTTTGAATTGATAGCTGGGATCATGTCTGTCTCTCACTCTCTCTGTTTAAAGTTTATCTATTTTGAGAGGGACAGAGACAGCGTGATTCGGGGAGCCAGAGAGAGAGGGAGACAGAGAATCCCACAGGCTCCTCACATGGGGCTCGGACTCAGGAAACTTGGAGATCATGATCTGAGCCAAGACCAAGAGTCGGATGCTTAACAGACTGAGCCACCCAGGTGGCCCTGGGATCATCTCTTTGAATAAAACTGTTAGTGCCTTTTCTTCATTACTAAAATATCCTTGTTACACATTACACACATACTTGCTTACTCATTCCTTCACGCACGCACACACACACACACACACACACACACACACACAGATAACACTCACTTCTTACATATAATTTGACCCCATCTTCTGTAAAACTTTCCTCAATTTCCCTCTGACTGATCATTGATTCCTTTTTTCCTTTTTGTGATAGCCATATGAATTTCCATTTTAAGTCTGGCAGACTCTGTTTATGAAATACACTTCTTTCATCTTAAGCATACGTTATCTTCTTTTCACTTTTGATATTTCTTTATTCCCACAAACTGAAATGGTAGTTTGTTAAAAAGTGAAAGTAAATGTCATTGACGTTGAATCTCAATTATAGTATGTTTGAAAATAGTTCCAGACTTAAGACATTGCTGTTTAGATTTAGTGATCCTTTTTGAAATTATTACATAATTTTAAATAATATATTTCTGTCAGAGGAAACTTGTAATGACAGCCAAAATAGCAAATTAAGTTAAAAAGTTACTAAATATTATTGGTGTATAAAGTGCATCAGCCTTACTGTTTTTAATGGACATACTTCTACCATTTTCTGATTAATTATTATTGCAGAAGAAAGTAGGGGAAGACAGTAAAAAAGAAATTGAGACATTGTAGGAAAGATTAAGGAAGAAGAAACATAAATGAATGAGAGGCATTTGCTAGATGGTTGGACATATCTTTTATAAACAAGCTTAATAGTTGCTAAGTATGTACTGAGGCTCAATATTTATTCTTTTAAATTAAAAACAATATTTAGCTTGGGGTGCCTGGGTGGCCCAGTTGGTTAAGTGTTTGGCTCTTGATCTTGGCTCAGGTCTTGATCTCCCAGTTTGTGAGCTGAGGCCCTGCGTCAGGCTGTGTGCTGACAGCGTGGAGCTTGGTTTGGATTCTCTGTCTCCCTCTCTCACTCTGACCCTCCCCGACTCACTCTGTCTCTGTCTCTCAAGGTAAATAAACTTAAAAAAAAAAAAAAAAAAAAAAAAAAAAAAGAGAGAGAGAGAGAGAGATGATCCCAGATATCAATTCAGTACTTTGCTGGCAGGACAGAGTCTGCTTTGGATTCTTTCTCTCCCTCTGCCCCTCCCCTGCTCTCTCACTCTCTCAAAATAAATAAATAAACTTAAAAAAAATATTTAGCTTGTTCAGCTGCATAGAATTATTAAAATATTTCCTAGTAATATTCTAGGAAAGTACTTGGTTGAGTATTGATCCTATTTCTGTGTTTTGGTCCTTTTTATTTGCCAAAAAAAGAATATTTATGTTTTTAGGAATAATTTATGATACTTTGGCCCTTGGTTTTCAGAAATTATCCTTGATTTCCGAATATTCCTCAGGAAATACATGCTCATGAGTGAACCTTTTTCATGTAAAACTTAAAAAAAATCCTGTGCTGTTAGTACCTTTGGAATAATGGTGCTGAATGTTGAACTCTCTGAATGCTTTCTCTCTCTTTTTTTTTTATTTAAAAAAAATTTTTTTTTTAACGTTTATTTATTTTTGAGACAGAGACAGAGCATGAATGGGGGAGGGGCAGAGAGAGAGGGAGACACAGAATCAGAAGCAGGCTCCAGGCTCTGAGCCATCAGCCCAGAGCCCGACGCGGGGCTCGAACTCACGGACCGCGAGATCGTGACCTGAGCCGAAGTCGGCCGCCCAACTGACTGAGCCACCCAGGCGCCCCTATGCTTTCTCTTTTTAATGAGTATATATAGGATATAGCTTTATAAGGATATTACAGATATCTGAGTATCTCAGTCACTAAATATCTTGTGAACCTAGTTCTTATCCTCATTCTTTAGTTATTGTATTTAATGGTAGAATGGTCCTAAAGCAGAAGGTAAAAAGAGGTGATGGTGTCATATGAGAGGAATGGTACTCTTTAATCCTTTGGCTCTTGAAATCTCTAAAGTGTGCTTATTATGGAAAACAGAGTTGATGACATATAAGATAACTATAAAAAGTGATTCAGAATTAGGGGCAAAAAGTAGGACTAGTGTCTGCTGGATTACTCAGGACTCTTCCAGATTTGACAGGGACGTACATGGACTAAGTACTGTGTTCTTTTTTTTCCTTTCCAAGTGGCTCGAGTTGCCAAATCTTTGCCAGAAGGTTGATCATTGCAGCTTGTAGACCATATTTTTTATTCCTTAATTACGTTAACAGCTAGAGTTGTTTTATGGATTTTTCTTGAGACTGATGCCAGCCCTCTTATGGGTCTGAAAGTAATTGTAACATGAATCTAGACTGTATTTTTAGTCTTTAAAATTTCCAGGAGTGTTCTTTATTTATTTCATATATAAATTCTCCATCTGCTTCACTTCTGTGATATTTTAAAAATATGCTTGCTATGAAGTACAATAAGACACTTTATGTAGTTGTGAGTTAAAGAATTTAAATTAAAAATTCAGTGATGAGTAATAGTTTTTCTTATATCCGAAGACTCTACCACTTTGTCTACTGTTACACTCTTATTCTAGTTTACAAAGGTATATATATCGTGGGTGTTTATCCCCTTAAAATCCATACTCCATCAGAGATATAGCTCCTCTTTCTGTCCGTAGTGAGAACTAGTAGTGAATGGTATAGTGTAGACCTGAGTTCAAATTCTGTTTTTACCTCTCAAATAAATTGCATTCAGTCTCATTTACTCATTTGTGAAATAAATACACTGTAATCTACTTTTCATAGCTGTTATAAGAATTAGAGAAAATGTTTGTAAAGTGTCAGATCCTTTGCCTACCTCTGAGTAAATGGTAGGTAAGTTGTTATTGCTGTTATTAATGAGTAATGTCCATTTGAGTACTTTGAAATATGATATAGACACTGGGCTATATATGTACATTGAAAAGCATATGCTGGATTAAGGAAAGTGAGTGTACAATCCCAGGGGGAGTTTATAGATCTTTCTGGAGCAGACCATTTCTGTTTCATATATTTGCTCAGACGTAAAAATAAGCAAGTCTATCTTTCAGTCTTTGGAAATAGATTTTCATTTCTAACAAAATATTTTTCTTCTTCTTCCTTTTTTTTTATCTTAAGGGTGCTATTTTCCTGGAAGGTGTAACTGTTAAAGGTGTAACTCAAGTAACAACTCAACCAAAGTTAGGAGAGGTACAGCAGAAGTGTCATCAATTCTGTGGCTGGGAAGGGTAATAACCATTTTAAAGTTTTAAGTAAAACTTACTCTTACTCTGCAACATTTAACATTAATGCAAACATTGACACAGCTTCTTTGCTCCTTGAAGATTGAATGTTTACACAGAGTGCTTAAAAAGATATCAAGCAAGAGTTTATCAGATTTTTTTCAAGAACAGTTGAGTCAAAATTAGACTACTAGACAGTTGAGTCAAAATGAAATGACTCAGACATGTCTTCTGAATAGAATAGAAAGTTACTTTTGTCACTATCCAGTATTTTAGTGTGCTTGATTCTACTATTGCTGATTAATGTTTGTATCACCATATCATTTTATTAAGGGAGAATAGGTGCCACTTGAATGTACCACATTTTCCAGTTTTTCTGTAATCAGAAACCTGGGGGAATCAGTTTTATGTATATAAGTATATTTATATAAATATGTTCTGCCCCCCACCATGACCTGAAAATATCTATCAGTCATTTCATGGGAGGAGATTCAGGAGAGAGTTCATTGTTCTAATCTTTTGCTCTCAGGTCTTGTCTATGGTCATTTCTGTTGATCATTGCTGTCTGTGGCAGAAAATTGTAATACAGCTGGAACGTGATGAAACAGGATTGCTAATTGTTAAAAATTCTTCATATAAAGAACTTTTTGACTTGTATATTAAGATCAATTACCCAGAAATAATTTTAACTAAGAGATGAAATGAAGTAATAATGATTTCAGTGTTGTGTTAAACCCTTGCCAGTGTACTTCAATCTTGACCTATATTTCTCCTGTTTTGTCACTTCTGGGCATCTTTTGAGCAGAAATTTGCCAACCTTGTAGAGTTAATGCCAAGTTGGCAGAGTCATGGTGGAGGAATATGAGGTCTAGAATAACGTACGATAATTAAGGCAAGCAAGATTGAAACTTCTTCCTGAAGTAAACTTGTAAACATACCTGCTTTAGCTTTAGATCATGAATATTAATATTTAAAAAGCTCAATAGTTATAGTATGTAGTGGCAATTAGAATCTTGTTAACTCACATCCAAAATGTCTAGAAGATAATGTTTTGTTAGCATTCTTGGGAAAGCTGATATTTTTCCAGTTGACATTAATCTCATGATAGGGAGAATGTTGTGGTAAGTGTGTGACTAATGTGAGATTGGTTTAGGACGTATTGCTTTGTATGGATGCCAGCCATAATAGTAATAAAATGTTCTCCTTTAAGGTCTGGATTCCCTGGAGCACAGCCTGTTTCCATGGACAAGCAAAATATTAAACTTTTGGAGCAGAAGCCATATAAAGTAAGCTGGAAAGCAGATGGTACTCGGTAAGTTAGATTTCTAAAACAAATTATACAAATAATTCTAATACTTGAAGAATACTGCTTTGTTGGTAAAGAAGGTTTGTACTCTTGGAGTGTGAATTTCTGACTTGAACAGCAAAATAATCATGTTTCAAATATATAATTTTTGTTTTGCTAGTATTCTTAGTTATGTAAGTCAGTTTCTCTCATTCTGCTTCATTTTTGGTTTCAGACTTCTTTTTTATTAAAGATTGTATTTTTGAGTAATCTTTGCAGCCAACGTAAGGCTTGAACTCACAACCCCGAGATCAAGCATTCCATACTCCACCTACTGAGCCAGCCAGGTCCCCCTGCCCCCCAAATTCTGTTAGTTTGACATAAATCTATACCAAATTTAAGTTTGAGAGTGTTTTCTCTTGATGATATTGTCCTTTTTGGCATGTCTGCTGCCCACCACCTGTGTTTAGTGGTTGTTGAGCACTTCTCAAATTAACAGATGTGTTGTCAGTTTAGAATCTAAAAATTACCAAGTCTTTCTGATACTTTGTTCCTTCGAATATTTTGTTCTCTATTTTGTTCCTTCGGATATTTTTCTCTTAATTTTTGCTAATACTTTTTGTGATTTTTATACACTCTTGTGGGTGTTACAGTCTTACAACAAAGCTTATCTTCAGTTTGATATTCTTATGCTTTTAATTAGTATAAATTTTATGATCCTCAGTAGTATTTAACTTTTTCTATTTTGTAGTCCTTATTTTTATGGCATTGCAATATGTATTTTTTCATCAAATGTTTTGATAGTTGAAGTAATTATTTTAACAGATGTTAATATAGAAGTCCTATTAACTTTTTCAAAATAAAGACAATATTTCAGAATAATTAACAGAACATATATATAGTTTAGGTTTTTTTTCCAGCTTTATTGAGATATAATTGACATATAACATTATGTAAGCTTAAGGTGTAGAATGTGTTGATTTGATACATGTACAGATTGCAAGATGAGTACTGTTAGCTAACAACTCCATCACTTCACATAATGACCATTTCTCTTTTGTGGTGAGAATATTTAAGATCTGTTGTCTTAGCAACTTTCAAGTGTATAATACAGTATTATTTACGGTCACCACTATGGTGTACATTAGATTCCTGGAACTTATTTGTCTTGTAACTGGAATTTTATACCCTTGACCAGTACTTCCCCACTTCCTCTACCTTCTCAGCCCCTGGTAACCACCGTTCTAGTCTCTGTTTCTATCAGTTTGATTTTTTTTAGATTCCACATGTAAGTGCTATCATCTAGTATTTGTCTTCCTCTGACTGACTTATTTCACTTAGCACAATGTCCTCAAGGTCCATCTGTGTTGTTGTAAATGGCCGAATTTCCTTCTTTCTTATGGCTGAATAATAATCCATTGTATTTATATAGCACATCTTTATTCATCTGTTGATAGTTATTTAGGTTGTTTCCATATCTTGACTATTGTGAATAATACTGCAATTAAAAAGGGGATGCAGATATTTCTCTGAGATGCTGTTTTCACCTTTTCATTTTTAAATGTTATTTTGAAGATGATATAGGTTGCACTTAATTTTTGTAAGAAGCTTTTGAATGTCAAGGTGGCAGTTACACCTTTTGGATCATGTTATCTTCATCTACATTTTGCTTGTGGTGACCTTAAGAGATATCTATGAAGATATGGAGTGGGGCAGATACAACTTGATTTTAATGTTAGGTGAATATAATGACACTATTTCAACATGCTTTGCTTTTTAGTAAATATATATATATATATATATACACACACACACATACTTTTTTATTGGGGAATATATCAAAATATTTCCTTTCATTTGTCTTTCTTTGTTGGAAACCCATCTTTCCTTCCAACCTAGCATTTTCTAGCTTTTTGGGGGGGTGGATTTTATGAGTAACACAGGCTCATTAAGCAAAGTTCAGAAAATAACAAGTGAAAAGAAGAAACTAAGTGATTTTATCACATAGCGATAACCATCATCATCATTGTGGTCTTGATTTTGTTTTTTTTGTTTTTTTTGGTTATGAAGCAGTTGTATTAATGCTTAGTATAGTGAATCCAAATAGTTAAATAACAAGTATGTTTTACATATGTATGTTCATTTTTTCATATTATTTTGAATTTAAAAACGAAGTAAATTAAAAAATTAATATTAATACATGGTAAAATTTTAAGCAATATAGAGATATCAGATGGTAAATTTAAGTTTGCCTTGTGTGCTTCTAAGACTGTTCATTCTACAAGGATAGATTTATAAGGATAGATACAGCTAAAGATTCAGATACAGACAATTTGGATGATTCGTCCCTTCCATGCCCTCCTCCTTATGGATGTATAATTTTGAAGGATAAATAAAAATTGCCTGATTGCTTATTTTCAAATGTTAAAATTATATCTAATTTTTTTGGATTAGAATAAGTTTGGAATCTATTAAATTGGTAGTAAGGATTAGCAGAAGTTAAGTTGTTGATATATATTTTTAATAGCTATGTAACAATGTCTTAGGGTTTATTAATAGATATGTAGTATTGTAACAGTGTTACCTTTGTAACAGCTTCCTACCTCTGAGTGGAGAAGGAGTGAAAATGATGAGGTGCATTTCTCCAGACTTGATACTATAAAATGGCCCCGGGGATTTGGGAGTGAGGCATAGTTTTGATCTGATGAGTTTCATATTCTGGATATTCTTTACTTTCTACCTTGTCTTCTTCATAATATCCAGGCTGTGATCTTGGCAAACCTTGAGCAGAATAACAAAGTCTGTAAAATTTGCCATTTGTATTCAGCCATCCTACATTTATTTTCCCTCCTCTGCATTAGTATGCTCCTTTCCCCATGTCTCAATGCTGTCAGACCTATAAATGATTCGCTACAGTAATTTGAGCTAAGATGTTTTGACTGATAATGGAAATATCTTATTTCTCATGGACCTGTGCTCCACCAAAAACAAAAGGAGAACCTCTAAATATCTTTTTGAATAACTACTCTGTCTTGTGATGCTTTAATCTGTGAGGAAAAAATTTATATTTTCTGGACTAGTGCAAAATCTTTCTTTGGCACAGTAGAATTTAAGGCCAATAGCATGGGGGAGGGACTTTCTGTGATTTATAGGGTGAAAAAACCCCTCGGAGGGCTGTAGAATGGTCTAGGAACCCATGGAATTAGAACAGCTGATCAATAGCCATGAGCCCTAGACTCCACTTTATGTATTCATTTATTATTTATTTTTTTATTTTTTTAAGTAGTCTCTACACCACTGTGGTTGACAGTGAGATTATGACCTTTAGATTAAGAGTTGCATGCTCTACCCACTGAGCCAGCTAGGTACCCCACTTTATTTTATTTAAAGCCATGTTGTGAAAGGGGCGCCTTGGTTCATGAGTTCGAGACCCGCTTTGGGCTCTGTGCTGACAGCTCAGAGCTTGGAACCTGTTTCAGATTCTGTGTCTCCTTCTCTCGCTCTGCCCCTTCCCTACTTGTGGTCTGTCTCTCAAAAATAAATAAACAGTAAAATTTTTTTTTTTTTTTTAAGCAGTCACACAAGTCTAAGCCACATTTATTTGCACATGTATAGTAATGGCAACAGATACTCCAAATTCATACAAATTGATAAAACAACAAAGTTAATCACTTGGTACACTTGTGTGTTATCTTGCTTACAGATTCAAGTGTAGATGAACTTCCTTCATTCTGTAAACTTTCATACAATACTTAAACAAAAACTCTTGAAAACACATATTGGCATGTTTCAGTTAGAGCCAACACAAAAGTTAAGACAAGACCACAAACTCAAAAACCAAGTTTAGAGTATACTTTTCTACCTCCCTCCCCTACAAAGTGATTATTTTCTTCAATAGATGTATATGCTATATCACACAAGTAGCCATGGAGACAAAAGAATGATGCTCCCATAATCATGAAGAAAATGCCAACCAAAGTATACTGTTTTAAGTTATCTACCAAATATATGATTTATATATGAGAAACAGGGGGAAACAGTAAAATTTTTTAAGGTCATGTTATGATAGGGTTAGGGACCTCTTTTTATTATCCTTATTCCCTAGTTTATTGGCTATTTATTGTATCTAGCAACAGTATTTAGATGGAAGGATCTCTGAAATTGAGTGTGCTATGAGACCTGGATAGAGTTAGCAATAAAAGGTAATGCCTAGGAATTTTTATTAGTCTGGACAAGGCCTGGAGGTAATAGTGACAGTTTTGACAGGAATCTGTTGTAAGTTCTAAAACATTGTTGAATAGGGACTATTTCCTTATTGTAAAGCCAAAGAATATAGATAGAAATACAGAATTCCTTAAAAATGAAACAGTGAGAAATTTGTATTAGTTATATAGGTAAATTGGTAAACACTAAGCCACTGCAGTCTCAGAAATAGGTGGAATCATTTTGTTTGATAGAAGATTTTATAATAGTGTGTCTTACATTTCATTAAAATCAGACTTTTAAAAATGAGAGGTCTCCTTCTGTCAAAACATAGTATTTCTTTCTTCATAGCACTTTTCATTATCAGAAGTTACTTTTTCCTTTCTAATTATTTTACTTCTGTATCTCCTACTATATTGTAAGCTTCACAAGATTAGGGAGCAAGCCTGTCTTCTGTACCTTTATATCAACAGTGATTGCAAGGCATTATGCTAGTAGATATTGAATGAATATCTATTCTGAGTATTCAGAATAGTATTGAGTGTTTTATGCTCTTGAGAGATCTGTAGCTTCTATAGATTGAAATATTCTTATTTTATACTTTTCCTCTTTTTTTAATTTTTCTTTTTTTACATTTATTTATTTTTGAGAGACAGAGCACAAGTGGGGGAGGGGCAGAGAGAGAAGGAGACACAGAATCGAAGCAGGCTCCAGGCTCTGAGCTGTCAGCACAGAGCCTGACGCGAGGCTCCAACCCACAAACTGCGAGTTCATGGCCTGAGGGACGCTCAACCGACTGAGCCACCCAGGCGCCCCTCCTCTAAATATTTTTCATGATCTTTTGGTTCATTGAATGGATTGAGAAGGGAAGAAAGAAGGTCATATTAGAAAAACCGTACTGAGGAGTAGAAAGAGCACAGAGGTAGAAGTTAGTATACTGCTTAGCATTAAATGATTAAATGATTAAATGAAAGAATACAATACTTAATCAGATAGCATAAATAACGTGTGTTATATCTAGGACACTACATATAACTTGACCCATGGGAGAATTATACTAAAATCAAATTAATGTGTAATTTGTGATTAATGAAACCATGGCATTGTAATTGATAGTACTTGATAAAGGACTTGTAAAATGTGAATATATACATATTTCAGAGCTATTTAAGATTTACTGATATGTTTGTGCTTATAACTGATTTTTTTGATGGATATATTGCATAAATGTAAATAATTCTACAGAATAACAGGTTTGAGTGTTCTATATCTAAAAAGCAGTATTTAAGTCTTAAAGGTTCATTGACATATTTGGAAATTAGAACCAACATTAATTAACACTTTTAAAGTTGGGAGAAAAATTAGGTGAAATGAGAGTATTGGAAGTTACTGTGAAACCGAGCTTAGCAGCTCTAAATAAGACTAATAAGAGAGACAACACATGTGGTTAAGAGTACATTGCTTTCAAGGAAGACAAGTAGCGTTTGTGGTTTGGTCCTGTTAACTTTGTATCTCCATGCCTTGCATAAATGAAGCAAATTTGAGCCTTAGTTTTCTCATATGTAAAATGAAAATAATATTCTTAGGGTTGTAAGTTTTTAGTGAAGTGTTGATATAAAGTGCATTCTAGAATAGCCCTGATATACAGTAGATGCTAATATATTTTTTAAAGTAATTATTGATAGGTATGTACTTACTGTCATTTTGTTGTTTTCTGGTTGTTTTGTAGCGCTTCTCTGTTCCATTTGTTCTTCTCTTACTCTCCTTACGATTTATGACTTTCTGTAGTGTTATGTTTGGCTTTTTTTCCTCTTTATTTATTGTGTATCTATTACAGGTTTTGGGTTTGTGGTTACCATGAGAATCCTATCCTGAGATGATAGCAGTCCATATTAAGTCGTTGGCCACTTAAGTTTGAACACATTTTAAAAGAACTTTTTTACTTTTTCCTCCACATTATATATATGTTGTCATACTTTACATCTCTTTTTTTCATAATTTTTCATCTAATTAGGGCCCTTTCTTTTCCACCTTAAAGAAGTTCCTTTAACATTTCTTGTAAGGCCCTTAGTGGTGGATGAACTCCTTTTCCTCTTGTTTGTCTGGGAAACTCTTTATCTCTCCTTCAATTCTGAAAGATAACCTTACCTTGTAGAGTATTCTTGGTTGTAGGTATTTTTTAGCTCTTTGAATATATCATGCCACTCCCTTCTGACCTACAAAGTTTCTGTTGAAAACTCAGCTAATAGCCTTATGGGCTTTCTCTTGTACATAACTTTTTGCTTCTGTATTGCTGCTTTTAAAATTCCTTAATCTTTACATTTTAATTACTCTGTGTTCTGATGTGGACCTCCTTGGGTTCATCTTGTTTGGAACTCTCTGTGCTTTATTAACCTGGATGTATGTTTCCTTCCCCAGGTTAGGGAAGTTTTCAACCATTATTTCTTCAAATAAGTTTTCTGACCCCTTTTCTCTCTTATTCTGAGACCCCTATGATGCGAGCTAATGCATTTTTAAAATGAAACCTGTATTAACAAATAATTCTTGATATATTTGGGCATAACCTATTTTGGGGTGTATGTGTGCACACATGTATTGTTGTCAAGAAATCATAAAATTGGAAGGAAAGAACACTTTTACCCTGTAAAAGGCCACATAACATAGTGACTGAGATAACAGACTGTGGAACCAAACTGCCCAGGTTGAAATTTTGGTTCATCGTGTTACTACCTTTGTGATCACACTTTACATGTTTGTAAAATGGAGGTTATACTAAAATCAGTTCTTTGGTTTTGTGATAATTAATTGAGTTAACATATGCAAAATAGTTTTTAATTGTGCCTGGTATTTTGCCTTCACTGCTGTTATTCTTCTTGTAGAAGGGAAGCTATTTTACCCAAACTGTTAAATATGTAAAAGTTTTATATTGTGTTTCTGAGCTACTTTATGTAATCTAGTACAGTGTTTATATTTTTCTTGGAGGTTTGTGTTGAGATCCTTTCATTTTATTTTCCAAATTGTTTTTAAAATTTCCACATACACCATTCAAATGAAAGTTCATTAAAACATGTAGCCTCTTTCAAATTTATGTAGGATCTTTGTTTAATATTTTGTTTCATACATGTTTAAATATTAGTGTCCAACTAATACTTAAAATGGGAAAAACATTTAAAACTGAGGGTTTTAAATCCCCTCCCACCCCCACAGGGGGATTACTGCTCTGAATAGGACTTTTGTTATTCATTGCTTCATTATTAGAGAAACTGAACCAATTCACTGTGCCAAAAGCAGACATAAACTTTTTCCACATGGCTTACAACATTATTGCTTTATTTTTGTCAATGTAGTTGAGTTATAATTTATATGCAGCATATAGTTCATTGAATTTTGACAGACATATACCTCCATGAAATCACTGCCATAATCAAGATACAGATCATTTTATTATCCTAAATGTTTTCTCCTGTCCTTTTTGTTTTAAGTTTATTTATTTAGAGAGAAAGGAAGAGAGAGAGCTAGTGAGTGCACATGGGGGAGGGGCAGAGAGAGAGAATCCCCAAGCAGGTGCACCCCTCCTGTCCTTTTATAGTCAATCCCTTTTGCTGCCACTAGCCCTAGTCAGCCAGCTTCTGTCATTACAGATTGCTTTGCATTTGCTAGAATTTTATATACATGGAATCACACAATGTGTACTTTTTTGTGTCTGACTTTATTCTTTCAATATAATGAATTTATAACGATTCTAAAACTCTGTTAGTATGTATAATAACAATTTGTTCCTTTTTAATGGAGTCTTACTATAGTATATGGATATACTATATCCCTATTCACCTGTGATAGATATTTGGGATGTTTCTGGTATTTGGCCATTTTAAATGAAGTTGTAAACATTTGTGAGTATGTACGTCTGTGTAGACATGTTTTCATTTACATTTTTTTATGGTTTATACTTTTGATGTTTCTAAAAAATATTTGCTTTCTTCAAGGCTGCAGGATTTTTCTTAATGTTTTTTTCCTAGAAATTTTATACACTGGGGCTGTGATACATTTTGAGTTAATTTTTGTATATGTGTTAGGTGAGAGTCAATGTTAATTTTTTTCCCAATGAAAATCAGTCGTTCTAGTATCATTTATTGGAAAAGACCATCCTTTTTCCATTTAATTGTCTTGGCACATGTGTTATAAATCAATTTACTGTATAGCTGTTGTATTTACTGTTTCATTGATCTATGTGTCTATCCTTACCGTAATGTCTTGAATTCTTTAGGATTATAGCAAGTTTGAAAATCGGGTAGTATAAGCCTTCCAGCATTGTTGTTGTTTTTTAAAAGTTGTTTGACTGTTCTAGATTGTTTGCATGTTCTTTAAATGTGAGAATCCACTTTTTAGTTTCTCTGAAAAAGCCTGCTAGAATTTTCATTTGATTTGCATCTAATCTGCATGTACCAGTACTGAATGTTCCAACCCATCAACTTGGTATATCCTTCCATTTATTTAAGTCCTCTTCTGTTTCTCTGTGTAGTGTTGTATAGCTTTCACTATAGAGATCTCACATGTCTTTTGTTAAAATTTTAAAAAAGAACCTATGTTTTTATATTGTAATTAACTGCCTGTTTGCATGTGGCCCTGAAAGGAGGCCATTAAACTTGGAAATCATTACTTGGAAATTTAAATGGAAATGCCTAATACCTACTGACTTTGAAAGGAGGTTCCTTGCTTTGAATTCAGAAGTACCATCTCACCCATGGCAAGTAGTTCCATGAGGACACTAATCATTTGTGCATGTTGATATTGTACTAGCAATCTTGCTGAACCCTCTTGTTCACTAACTCACTATGTTTTCTAATAGTGTGACTATAGATTTTTTGAATTTCCTGTGTATGTCATATCTGGAAATATTTTCTGTTTTCATTCAGTCTTATAATCAGTACTTGTATGTTATGGTATTAGACATCTAGACAATGCAAAATTATATGGTATTGGGTAATCTTGTCATGTTTCTAACTTTAGCAGGAACAGTTCTCAGTTTTAGTATTAAGTATGGTATTTGCTGTAGGTTTTACTATATAGCCTTGATCTAGTTAAGAAAATTACTATTCCTGGTTTGCTAAGAATTTTTATCATCATTGAATTTTATTGTATGCATTTTTAGTGTTTATTGAGATAAGTCATATGAGTTTTTACCTTTAATCTGTTAATTTACTTAGTAGTGAATTAAACTGATAGATTTTCTGAAGTTGAACTACTTCTCCAACATCATGTTGGATTCAATTTGATGGTTTTTTGAATTTATGTTTGTAAGTGACATGGATCTGTATGTTTTTGTACTGTCTTTGTGTGGTTTTGGTACAAAGCTTGTACCACTCTTTTAAAATGAATTGGAGAGCTTTTCTTCTTGTTATATGTCTAGATCATTTATATAAGTCAGAGAAGATGTGTTATTCTTATTAAAGTTGTAAGAATTAAAAGAGGTAATAACTTTAAACCAGTTAGTATACTGCTTAGCATTAAGTGATTAAATGAAAGAATACAATACTTAATCAGATAGCATAAACAAAGTGTGATACGTCCAGGGAACTACTACATATAACTTGACCCATGGGAGAATTTCAAGGGTAGATCTAAATCAGTATTGGTCATAGTGGAGATGCAGAGAAGGTGAGGGTCTGTTATAGTTGGGTGGAAATCCAGTATCAGGAGAAGTGATATCAGGGTATTGCAGATACAGTTGGAATTGAACTGTTGTGTAATTATGAAATTCTGCCTTTTCACAGATCCTGTAGAATATTCTGGTAAAGGTAATAAGAACTTTTATAATAGAATTTCTCTGTAATTTGTAATGCAATAAAGAGAAATGATCTGTCTTTAAAATTCATTCATTCAAAATTAATTCAGTGTCTGTTAAAAAATTATGAAGATATAGAACTATGTCAAAATTTTAGAATTAATCTCATGTTTTATTTTCCCTTCCCCTTCAAATTTTATTTTCTTTTTAATCTAGAGATTAAATAGTGTAAATTTAATTTGAACTAGTTGTGAATCGTTATCTAGGTAAAAACCAAATTCTTATTCTTATTTTATTTTTGAGAGAGCACAAGTGGGGGAGGGGGAGAGAGCGACAGAGGGAGACACAGAATCTGAAGGAGGGTCCAGGCTCTGAGCTGTCAGCACAGAGGCCAGCGTGGTGCTCAAGCTTACAAACTGTGAGATCATGGCCTAAGCCAAAGTTGGATGCTTAACTTGCTGAGCCACCCAGGCATCCCCAAATTATTTTTTTGTAACTACTATTGTCACATAGGTAGCAAAGTCAAAGGTAATAACTCACACTATGTTGACAATAGAAAAAGGGCAAAGTTATGGAATGATTTGTAATAGATAAGCAAAAGTCTTCTTATGAATTAATCATGATGAAGGCAAGCTCCATGAGGGCTGGATTTTTATCTTCTTAAAAAAAAATGAATTATTTATTCTCTCTGCCAAATAGATTTCTTTTGTTTTTAATAAGGTCTACACCCAATGTAGGGCTTGAACGCACAACCCTGAAATCAAGGGTTGCATGCTGTACTGACTGAGCCAACCAGGTGCCCCAGGATTTTTATTTTTTTTAACCAGTGTGTCCTCAGTGCCTAGAATAGTGCCTGGCACATGGTAGGCACTTAATAAATATTTATTGAATGAATTGGTCTGTGAAAAGCTGCTAATGTCTTCACATGAAAGATAAGGGAAACATAGTGATTGTGAAATTCTTTAATTTTGATTTATCTTAGAGAGTGAGCGTGAGTGGAAGGGAGGGGTAGAGGGTAAGAGGATCTTTTTTTTTTGTTTTTTTAAATGTTTGTCTCTCAACAATAAATGGAGTGCGAGTGGGGGAGGGGCAGAGAGAGCTGGAGACCCAGAATTTGAAGCAGGCTCCAGGTTCTAGGCTCTGAGCTGTCAGCACAGAGTCCAATGCAGGGCTCCAATTCAACAAACTGCGAGACCATGACCTGAGTCAAAGTCGGACGCTTAACCAACTGGGCCACTCAGGCGCCTCAGAGGGAGAGAGAATCTTAAGCAGGCTCCTTGGTGCTCGGTCCCACGACCCTGGGATCATGACCTGAGCCAAAATCAAGAGTCTGATGCTCAACCAACTGAGCTACCCAGACAACCCATTAGGATAGAATTTAAAGCTACATAGACTTAAGAAAGAAACAGCTACTTTTGTTTGGATTTATGTAATGTAGGATGATCTGTTATTTCCATAGAGTTGTAAAAGGATTAAATGAAGTAATTAAAACACTTAACATTCAGTAGTCAGTAGAGAAAAGATAGCTATATATGCATATACTTATCTTCTGACTTACATATAATATACACATACATACAAGCATACACTGCTTTAAGAAAAATTGAATTTATAAGGTAAATGTGGGACTTGGATTACAAGGAAAATTTTTGCAGGAATTAAAAAGCCACTTAGGCATTTATGGAAATGTAATTTATAGTCAGCTTTTTATAACACATCTATTTAAGTAAGCGAGATACATTTACATAATGTTTCTTGGAGGAAATTGTAGACAGATTCATTCTTTCTGAACCCTGGTCTGGGAATCTCCTTTTTTCATCCATTCAGAAATTATATTGAAAACTCATACCTCCAGGGCTCTCTGTCTAGTGCCAAATGGATCAGGAGTGCTTAAGACAGGATCCCCAGTTTTAAGTTTTCATCTAATTCAAGGTTTAGCAAATGTTTTTTGCAAGGGCCTGATAGTAAATATTGTTAGCTTTGTGGACCATGTTATTCCTGCCTCAACTATCTCAGCGCGGCCCTTGTAGCACAAAAATTCATTTGTTTACATACACAAATGAATGTAACTGTGTTCCAGTAAAACTTTATTTACAATAACAGGTAGCAGGCCACATTGGACCTTTGGATCAAAGTTTGCCAATTCATGATCGAATACATTCTCCTTACAACTCAAATGTGCTTTCCTTTCTTTATAAGAAAGTGTAAAAGTGAGCTTAAAGTAGGAAAACCTACATTTAATACAAAAGTATTTTTGTTTTAAAATTTGCTTCAGTAAATTATAAAAGTTGAAAAAAGTTTTCTTCCCGGGCGCCTGGGTGGCTCAGTGAAGCGTCCGACTTCGGCTCAGGTCATGATATCACCGTCCGTGAGTTTGAGCCCCACATCAGGCTCTGTGCTGACAGCTCAGAGCCTGGAGCCTGCTTCGGATTCTGTGTCCCCCTCTCTCTCTGACCCTCTCTCGTTCATGCTGTGTCTCTCTCTGTCTCAAAAATAAATAGACATTAAAAAAAAATTAAAAAAGAAAAAAGTTTTCTTCCTGTTAATAGTAAGTCATTGGTAAGCCCCTGGTACTTTGACAAGGTGTTTTATGTAATGTAGGTAATTCAGGAAATGTATAACTTTAAAAGAAAATTAAGCCCTTTTTTCCCATAAAAATCACATTCCATGCCTTTGTTATAATAGAGTCCTCCATGTATGGTGATGCTCTATATGTCCTAATAATGTACTTAGTGACTTACAGAAATAACTATTGTATGGATAAACTAATTATAATATGTTCAGGCAATTTCTGTATTTGCTGCTATAAGGATTTTATACAGAACAGTGTAATTACCCCAGGTAGTTAGTAGCTTGCTTGGATCCTTTGATATGTATCTCATTAATGATGTTTGTAGCAGATGTTTATTCTAATGACTGGAGCTGAATGTTCAGACAGGAACAGTGAGGATAAGGTAATGAAACGCTAGACTAGAAAAGTCTGACATGCTGAGAAGAATATCAAAGAGGTTTCATATGTCTCTGGAATAATTTTCAGTGAACTACAAACAAAAACCAAAATATGTTTTATGTTATTTAGGAACAAAATGAGTAAATCAAATTATGATCAATTAAGTAATGTGTATACTACTTTAATTTAGATTTGTTCACTGAGCTATTTTTCATTTCCACTTGAGGGAAGGGATTAGAGCAAATACTAATTTGCTTTAGCTCCTTTTTTTTTTTTGACTGCAAAGCAAATTGTTCCTTATATGTAACATAAGAACCTTGAATGTTAGTATTAATAAGAATTTATCTCTTATTTACTAATAAGCATTAATTAAAACCATATATCATATTCAATACTTAGAAACTTCCTACTATATAAAGTTATACCTGAAAAGGATTTAAAATTTTTGAACTGTTCTAGGGAAACTTAGAGTTTTGCAGAAGTGTCTAAGGGGTCAGAATCCAGAAATAAAGTGTTTGCTTCAATCATACAAGTAGTGGCAAAATCAGCAATACAACTCTGATCTCCTATAGCTTTTTTCTTTATTGTTCTGTATTCTAGTATTTGGGCTGTTAAAACTTGGTTTATGGTAGTTTTTTCTCATTATATAGTTAATGTTCGGGTTTACTAAATGTTTAGCATCACACCTCTGGTGATAAGCAGAAACCCTTAGAGTGTAGAGCAGATTACATCACTGACAGACTCTAGCCCTGTTGTTTTTTTTTTTTTTTTCGTTTGTTTTGTTTTGTTTTGTTTTTTACAGTAATTTCATTAGAACCTACTGGAAGGGAGCCAGGCCAGTTTTCTTGCAACTGGTAGGAACACAATAATGCTGTGACTCCTGTGTTTCTGTTTTATCATGGAGAAGAGAGACTAACCAAGAATAATTAGAGGTCAGTCAGAAACACTGTTTAGTGATCTAAAGCTATAGTTGATATCTGGTGGTAAATTAGTTAAAAAAAGAAAGTAGCAGAACTCCTTTTACTCCTTCTTTAAAGCCTGACTCTTATGTGGAGCCTCACTATATAAAATAAGTCAAAGTGGTGCTGCTTTGGGTGTTGCACATTTTCAGAGAGCATGTGTGGTTATATTCTGGGTGGTCTTTAATGTCACCGTGGGACTTTTTTAGGGCAACAGTCCCCAAACCACTGGGCGTTTGGGTTACATTACCATCACGGTTATATTACCATATAGGATACTTTTATAAAAAAACAACAACAACAAAATTAGAGATCCAAATTCAGTAGGTCTTGCTTGTTGTGGAGAATCTACTTTGAAAAGCACCCTAGTTGATTCTGATTTCTAGTCTGGTTTAGGAGCTATTGCTTAAGGTACCCTGTGGAATATAGTGTAAAAATCAGTGATCTGAATCAGAGTAATGTTTAGCCAGCCATTGAGTTTTAAGGATACGGCTGAGAATTTGTTCATTAAATGATTACAGGAGATACATATAAAATACTTAGTATAGTGTTCAACGGATGTTATTGTAGTCATAGCTAAAGACTCCTTGGAAAACTGTGGGGTTTTTTTTGTTTAAAAAAAAATTTTTTTTAATGGCTATTTATTTCTGAGACAGAGAGAGACAGAGCATGAGCAGGGGAGGAGCAGAGAGAGGGAGACACAGAGAGGGAGACACAGAATCCGAAGCAGGCTCCAGGCTCTGAGCTGTGAACACAGAGCCTGACGCGGGGCTCGAACTCACAAACCGTGAGATCGTGACCTGAGCCGAAGTCGGTTGCTCAACTGACCGAGCCACCCAGGCACCCCGGAAAATGTTTTTACATGCGACCCAACATTTAGTTTCCTAGAGTTCATTCACGATTCTCCTAGGGTGTAGTGTAGTTACTGCACCAGAAGAAAAGTAGGTATTGGTCAAAAAACAGTCTAACATCTTAAAACCAAACTTTGAAATCGGTATCAGCTGGTCACATCCTTAGGCTTTACTAATGGATAAAAAGATTGTTTAAATATTAGTTTCTTTGACTAAATGCTAATTATGAGAGTTATTCCTAATTTATAGAGAGATTGTCCCTGAAGTGGTGGTACTTAAACATGAAAATCAAGTGAATTCAATATCTGTTACTAAATCTGGGTAGAGAAGGCTTAGAGCTAAACAGAAACAGGTAAAACCTCTGTGGCAAATACAGGTGCAACCCCGAGGTAGAATTTGCAGCTCCCCTTATTTTAGGTATAGCAAACATCTAAAACTTTGAAATATTAAGAAAATCCTTTTTTTGTTAATATTTCTAAGCACATGTATTTTATTTTATTTATTTTATTATTTAAAAAATTTTTTAATTTATTTTTGAGAGAGAGAAACAGAGCATGAGCAGGGGAGGGGCAGAGAGAGAGGGAGACACAGAATCTGAAGCACGCTCCAGGCTCTGAGCTGTCAACACAGAGCCTGATGCGGGGCTCAAATCCATGGCCTGCAAGATCATGACCTGAGCTGAAGTCAGGCACTTAACTGACTGAGCCATTCAGGCACCTCTAAGCATATGTATTTTAAAATACAGCTAGGCTACAGGGCCCAAATACATGAAAGAAGATAATATAGGACAAAGAGATTGACTTTGTCTCTTTGGTTATTCATATAGTCAGTAAATATTTATTGAATATCTACCATATGCCAAAATCAGAACTAAACTGTATTAATATTTTTGTATTATTTTTTTATATTGACATGGACAATTTGCTTTATTTTTCATTTATTTATTTTTTTAGAGCATGCACATGTGAGTCGTGGGCTGGGGGAGGCAGAGAGAGAGAGAGAGAGAGAGAGAGAGAGAGAGAGAGCGAGCGAACGAGCATATCTTACTTAGGCAGGCAGATGGATGTGGGGCTCGATTGCACGACTTTGGGATCATGACCTGAACCAGTCAGGAGTTGGACGTTTAACTGACTGAGCCACCCAGGTGCCCCAAACATTTCCCATTTTTAAAGTATACTAAATTATGGCTTAATTCTTGTCAAGATAAAATTATTTGCTTGCATTTGAACTGTTTTTATTTTTTTGTTATATATAACTAATGATCTCATACCCATCTTTGTGTAGGTTATGATGAATATAGTACTTAGATACTTAAAGAGTATGGAAAGTTCTGAAGTCCTTGATACATATTGCCAAAGGCTCTGTGATACACCCCAAATACCATTGCCTAAAAGAGCCCATTTCACTGCATCCTTGGCAATTTTGGGTAGTTTCATAAATAATGATGTAGACAAGCTGACAATCAAAAATAAAATTTTGTTATTGCTTTAATTAGCATTTTAAAAAATATCATTGTGGTTGCTCAAGTATATTTTGGGTTTTGGCTATAGCAACAATTTATTTTTTTAGCAATAATTATTTTAACAGGTAACACTTGGTGAGCATTTATGTATACTAGACATTGTTCTGAGGACTTTACATAGAGTAGCTCATTTCATGCACATACTCTATGAAGTGTAGATATCGTTATTATTCTGGTTCTATGAATTAGGAAAATGAGGCACATAAGGGTAAGTTTTTCAAATCCATACAGTTACTTAAGTGACAGTAATGGGACTTAAGTAACAGGATTTGCATGCAGGTGGTCAGGCTGCAGATCCTGGGATCCCTACCACTATACTGTATTATAAACTGTATTTCTTTTATTATTTCTATATTGCCAGATGATGTTTTCATTATTCTTTTTCAACATCTCTTTGGTTAATTTTACTGTTCTATTCTTATAGGTGCATTTTTGTGTTAGTTTCTACTTACTGATATTGTCTTCCTTATAAAACATTATATAGGGAGATTAAAAGTTCTTCCTGTGAGAACTTTTATCCCACTCCTTGGGATAGTCAATATTAAGAGTTGGATGTTTGGTTCCTGTGTACATTATGCCTCCATCTACCTGTCTGCTACCTTCTTCCTTCACTGCCTGAGCCTCCATATAAATCGGATATGATATATATTGTTCTCTTTTAAGTAAAATATAGGAGAACTTTACCAGTTTTCCTCATGTTGCTTTGTGATGGTAATTGGAATAGCATTGCAATTTTCACTTGATGGGAGAATCAGTATGTTTGCAGAAATAGTATTTATTGCTTTACTAGGTAATTATCAAGCGACTGTAGGCCTTATAAGGTCTCAAAGATGATACAGCACACTGTAGGTAAACAAAATAGAATTCCTACTCTGAAGCAGCTTTAAGATATAAGAGTTGTAGTAAAACTATGTATAGTACAAGACAATCAATAAGGAGAGGTACCAAAGAGCCGCTAAAGAGTATTACTTGGTATTCCATATGAAATAGGAGTGTTCACTGTGATTTTAGGAGTATAATATTGGATATCCTACATGAATTTTTAATTTTGATAGTGGAATAAGTAAGAGATACAAACACATTTGTTATTTAGTATTGAATAGTGCTACTGCCCAGGCTGAAGAACATTTGTCCTCTACCCCTGTTTTAGCACTGGAGCTATCTGTCAGGTGAGATGTTAAATGGATTTCATGCTTCTTTTTTCACAATTCCTTTACAAATTGGTTATTTGCTCAAGTGCTCTGACAGTCCATTATATATGATTATAGAAATGGCAACTACTGGTTTGGGTAAAAAAGGGAAAAAAAAACTGTTCCTCTTTGTGAATCAGTGAAAAATTGTTGAAAGAATGATCATTGATTTTTAAAGAATGTGTGCTTTATACAAAAGAATATTAAAAAAAAGAAAAAGTAATCAGCTATGTCAGGAACAAATGAAAAATAAAACAAACTTTTGGAATATTTCTTTTGATCTTTTCTTTTTATGAAGACTGATTGCTGTATAAAAATGAAAATGATTTTCATATCTTTCTGCTCTTTTCATACATGGTGTTGCCCAAACCATTGTAAGTGGCTTTTAAGTTTTATTCCAGATTAAGGCAAATCTGAGCAGTGGATGTGGCATTACTCTCTGATGGAGAACCACTTAAAATGATACAGTATTGGGGTGCCTGGGTGGCTTAGCTGATTAAGCATCTGACTCTTGATTTTGGCTCAGGTTACGATCTCACCATTTGTGAGTTTGAGCCCCGTGTCAGGCTCTGTGCAGACAGTGTGGAGCCTGCGTGGGACTCTCTCTGTCTCCCTAGCCCTGCTTCTCCCCTGCTTGTGTATGCACTGTCTCTCAAAATAAATAAATAAACTTTAAAAAAAAAACCAGTATTTTACGTATTTAATTTGTGTGACTATGAAGTTCTAAAAAGCATAACCAAGAAAGACTTCTTATCTGTAGAACTGGTAGGTTCATGAGATTAGTTTATATAAGGATTGCAACTAATTACCCGATTTGTGCAATGAATAATAATTTTGCAGTATTCCATTATAGTGAAAGCTTTTCAAATCTTCTTAATTAGGTCAAGATCAGTGAAGATGCCTGTACCTTACTAAACCTTTTCCATTATTAGTAGTTGTGAATTTTTCTAACTTGGACTTGATATGTCATAAAAATGTCTTTGTATTGTGATTCTGGTCTTGTAATAATGAATAATGGTAGTGTTTTAAAAAGTTTTTCCCCATTATAAAAGTAATTTGTATTCATTATAGAAAATTTAGGAAATGAAGATAAGGAAAAGGACAAAAATGAAAAGCATCCATAATCTTCCCAGTTAGTGATGGTTGTTGCTTCTCACATTTTGGTGTGTATCCACTTAGACCTTCCTCTCTTGTATGTATTATTTTGTTTAGTTAAGTGAAAATTTATTCATTCCACGGTATTTTTCAGTGTGTATTATGTGTCAACTACCACTCAAAGTGCTGGAGGTTTATTACAGTGATCCTTGCTATTAATGGAGCTTCTATTATGTTTTCTACATAAACTGTTTAATATCTGTGACTTACAGTTCAGTAATCTGCTGTTTTTACCTAATCCGTCCTAAATGTTTTTCCATTTCATTAAACATTTTTTGTCTGATGACTAAAAATTATTTCTTTATTAAGATAATACTTGCTCATGGTTAAAAAAACAATATTGGAAAGCATATAATGGAGGGCCCCATTCCTTCCTTTTCTCCATCAGTCCTGCTCAGTAAAGGCAACCACTTGAAACTATTTCTATTTTTTACTTATCCTGTGGTTATATGTAAATCTAATAATATAATTATATCTCTTTATTAATCAACTTTAGGTGAATTTTTAGAGTGGTTATGGGGAATGTAGCACAAAATCTTTGTGCTTGCCTTTACTTCTAGTTTCTCATCTTAGTTATACTCTTGTTAGTTCTTTATTGATCAAGCCTGAATATTTAGACTTCCCTTCACTGTTCTGATAACCCCTATAAGAGTGTTTGTTGACTCTTCATATTGTAAGATGAGGACTTTAAGAGTTCCCTGCCTTGGGGCGCCTGGGTGGCTCAGTCAGTTGAGCGTCCTACTTCGGCTCAGGTCATGATCTTGCAGTTTGTTGGTTCGAGCCCCGCGTTGGGCTCTGTGCTGACAGATCAGAGCCTGGAGCCTGCTTCGGATTCTGTGTCTCCTTCTCTCTCTGCCCTTCCCCCACTTGTGCTCTCTCTGTCTCTCAAAAATAAATAAATGTAATAAAAATAAATAAAGTTCCCTGCCTTCATCTACCTCTCTTATGTTTAATATTTAATATTAAACTCTAACTTTCATATTGTCAACTTCATTTATATTTACATGCTGTTTGGTGAACATAGTTTTTAAAACAATTTTTTAGGTCTCTGGTTGAATTGAAATGGTGAAAATACCTAAAAATGTCTTCACTGGAACTAGTTATATTAGTGGAAAGTATTACATTTCCTTTTTTTATCATGTGAAAAGAGGACTCTAATTTCTCAAACATATAGGGACTTAACACATAGACTTGAGTACAAAGGAATTAGAAGGATGGAGAAACAAAAGTGTCACCTGGAGATTAGTGAGCTGCTACTACCTCTGCATTTTTAAAAATTAAATTTTTTAAAAAATGTTTATTCATTTATTTTGAGAGAGAGCAAGAAGGGGAGAGGCAGAGAGAGAGAGGGGGAGGGAATCCCAAGCAGGCTCCGTGCTGTCAGAGCAGAGCCTGACATGGGACTCGAACCTACGGACTGTGAGATCGTGACCTGAGCCAACATCAAGAGTTGGACTGACTGAGCCACCCAGGTGCCTGATCAACTTCTTAAATCTTTTATGAGAATACTATATAGAGGGTATTTAGAGTTATTTTTTCTTTCTCGAGCCATCTTTTTTCTTCATGTTTCTGGTTTTCCTGAAACGTATGGTGATTCTTGGTTGGCGATTTGCATTTAAAAATGAAGCAGAAAAGCTGTTTGGAAGCTCTGAATGTGGGCTGGATTTGTCAACTGTAACCTTTGCTTTTTTTTTTTTTTTTGTAACCTTTGCTTTTTATTAAGTACTTGTGCTGGAGGACCTTTTAATCTCACTATTCAGAGAGGTCTGTGTTTTGGGGCCCCATTGCCCATGTGGGTACAGTTGCTTTACTTCTTCCTCTAAGGATTTGGTTCAGTTTCTTTAGAGAAGAACCCTCTGCTGTTGTTGTTTTTTCCTTTTGCTTAGGAGGTAACCTACATGTCTTATGTATGGGAGTTGTAGGGATGTAATTGTTTTACATTAGTTAAAAATAACCAGTCCCTCTTTTTCTGTCCATTTGTTACTCTAGTCATCCTTTGTAGTTGTCTGGATCTTCTTTGGGGCCTTGCAGAATGGGCAGCTTCATTTGTGGATGTTGTAACCTCTGTGCAGTGGTTCTTGGCACTTCTCCATCTATTTCTTGTTGACCAGAAATTTATTGAAATAGTTCATCTGCAGATGCTCTTCCCCCCTTCATTTCATTATCTTCATCGTTGTGTGTTGCATTAGTTATCTATTGCTACCTAACAAATCACCTCAAAATTACCCCCCAAAGTTAACAGCTTAAATAAGCAACAAATATTTATTACGTCATAGATTTTGAGAGCAATTCAGTTGTGTGGTTATGGCTCTTATGAGGTTGCCGTCAAGCTTTTCCAAGCCTGCTGTCATCTCAGGGCTCCATGTCTCAGTTCCTCACTGGCTTTAGGCCTGAAGCCTCCATTCCTTGCACTGTGGGTCTGTCCACAGGCTGTGGGGGTGGGGGGAGGAACCTTTTTTTCTACCCTCTTAGATTCGGTGTTTGGGGGCCAGTGAATTAAACTGACAAAAGACTGAAAAGAAAGAAAAAAAACCAACAAAGTTTATTCATATGCATATAGGAGTGCACAAAAGAAGTGGTTTGCTAAAAGACTCAAGTTAGGGGTTTCTATACCTAAGTTAATAGGGAAGAAGGAGTGGGAAGGAAAGACTGTTATGTAAAGAACAAAAGGGTTTCTTTGGGAAAGGCAAATGTGTTTTTAGGGGAACAAATGGGAAATAAGAAAGTTTATAATAATGTTTGTTTATGCTGGGGTAAGTGGTCTTTTTCTGTCTTCTTCAGGGCTGTAATACTCCCCCTGCCCCCTAGGGGATTTAAGATAGTTTCACTCTTATTTTCCTTTCTGGGAGTAAAACCTCCCTGAAGAGGGAATTTATGGCAGCTCTACTTCCAGAAGTTTCTGCTTTTAGTCAGCTAAGTGAAGCTCTGAGGAGGCTTTATTCTTCATCTGTTGAGTCTCAACTGTCTTCAGCTTAAAATACTGATCATACAAACATTGGGGTTCCAAGTGGGTCCCTACAGCTGCCCGAGTCTTTACCACATGGCAACGAACATCCCCAAAGAGCAAGTGATCTAAGAGAGAGAGTAGTTACTCCAAGGTATCCAAGATGGAAGTAGTCTTTTATAATCTAATCTCAAATATGAGATAAAATCACTTGTGCCATATTCTGTTTGCTGGAAGTGAGATACAAATCCAGCCTTCACTGAAGGGGAGAAAAATTAAGTTCCACTTTTTGAAGGGGTGGGGAGTGTCCAATTTATGGACTTGTGGTCATATTTTTTAAATCACCAGATGGCTATGTATGTATGTAAAAAGTTTTTTTTTTTTTTTTTTTTTTTTTTGTTATTTTGATAGTGTCTCGGGAGGAAAAGGACTCATACTAGATCTCCTATATTCCATTGTATAGAATGTACCATAATTTATTGGACAAATCCTGTATGGCTAGCAATTTAGATTGTTTTGAAAATTTTGCTTTTATAACCGTACTGTGATAGTGTTTTGGGTAATTTTTTTCATATGAGTTATTTTACATATGATAGTTTATTGTAATTATTGCTATATTCTTTATGCTCTAGAATATGTTTATGGGAATATACACATATCTTTTTTAAAGTAACATTGTAGCATTTTATGCAGTGTATTTTAAAGATCATGTTCTAAACTAGTATATTTTAATGATTTATTAATCCCCAAAAGATTTTTTATCATATCATCCCTGAAAAATTTTTTTCCAGTCACTTTTGATTTGGTTCTGGCATTTTATTACCTCACTAGGTGGCAGCAGAGTAACAGCTTTAATTCAGGCTGCTTTTGTAGCAGTAGAATTCTAGTGGTTCCCAGTGCATTGTACATCTGTTACATACCTATAATATTAGTTTGGGATGTTTAGGAATTTAGTGAGGATTAGGGAGAATCATGTATATAAGAGTATCGAAAGCATGGTAGTTTTGATAATGTTGACATATTCTTTGGTGCATTGCATCAAAATGGTAGTGTCATTTTGGAAGTATTTTTGTAAATTATGATTACACTATATTAAAATCCCTAAAAGTATTTTGTCTGCTTCAGAAAAATGCATTGTTCTTACATAGGAATCTCAAAGAGTGAAAGAATGATGTGAAGTTTTTTTTGTTTGTTTGTTTGTTTTTTAATCCCATATGGGCTTTTTTGCTCTCACTTGTCTGTGTTGGGAGCAAAGTAGTCTAACAGAAAAACTTGATGCTGGAATGTAACTCCTTTATTTTAGATAGTGAAATTTATGGTCCTAGGATAGAAAAGTCATTTGATTTGTGTGTGGTATATAGAGTAGTGATTTTGACATATGTGCTCTATTATATTTTAGGAAAGAAATTTCTATGACCATATGCTTTCTTTAAAAATCATATATAGTATTTTTACTTTCTTGGGGGACTATATTCATTTTCTTCATGTTTATGGTAATTTGGTTTCCAAAAGTTTGCATTAGTATCTGTGAACTAGTTAAAGAAATTGAAAATGAGTAATTCTGACAGTTCTTTTTAAAATTGGGAGGTCTGATTTGAAGATTTTATAGGCAGCCCATCCTGGTACACTGCGTTTCTGGCTTTCAGCCCAGCTCTAATGTTGCTGCTGTTGCTGATATTTTTGCTGGCAGGTGAGCTTTCTTGGACACATTTTATTTTAGCAACATTTTGGAATTTAGAAAATTTAATTTTTATAATACTTTTGCATGGGCAGAGAACTAAATTTTGTCTCTTCGTGAATTATTTAGAATGATATTTAAGCCTTTTATGTGTTATAGTAGCCCGATGATAGAAACTTGTTGCTAGAGGTACAGACTACAGTATATAAGTACAACAAATGAAATTGTTGCTTATGTTATAACTTTAAGCAACTGAACATTGAGTCTACTCTGTGATCTGGCCTTGGTAGTTGCCTTAATACTGTGAGTCTATATTATATTTATTTTTGTAGCCTCACTAGTATTTAGCTACTTGTATTTAGTATTTAGCTATTGAGAGTGGTACATCTAGAATATCTCTTGGTGCTTTTATGCGAACATGAACAAAGACTAGTGGAAACCAGTTAATTTCTAATAGTGTGATCCATTAAGTATTATTTACTAATGAATGGAAAAATTAAAACTAATTTAGAACAATTGGTACTCTTAGATATAGTCTTATGTTTTCCCTATGTGTATGTCTTTCTTAAAAATACCTTAGTTGTACTATTAGTTCCCTTTATAAGTTTAACATAAGTAGTAGAGGATCTTTACGGTAAAGTATAATATCTGTGTTACAAGTAAAATCGTTATAGATGAGGTCTTTCTCTCCCTTTTATTAAAATAAGTAACAAAATATTCATTGCTCTGGTAGAAATGATATGAAAATAAAAAGATGTTTGGTTTAAAGAAAATTCCTAATTTTTGACATGTTTTAAATGGCAGCTGTTCTGACTATGTGTTTGGAACTACCAAATAAAATATTCTAATGTGTGGTCACTTTCAGTGGCAAAGTTTTGAGAGAAAAATTAGTTGAGAAGTGC
This sequence comes from Panthera tigris, assembly GCF_018350195.1. Lineage (NCBI taxonomy): Eukaryota > Metazoa > Chordata > Mammalia > Carnivora > Felidae > Panthera > Panthera tigris. Next base: position 79,131,232 of record NC_056664.1, on the reverse strand, counting down.
ATTTTTAAAAGAAAATTTAAGACCTCGTTCATGGGGTGCCTAGCTGGGTCAGTCAGTAGAGCTTTTGACTCTTGATCTCAGGGTCATGAGTATGAGTTTCATGTTGGGTACAGAGATTACTTAAAAAAATCTTAAAAAAAAAATTAAAAGACCTGGTTCAGGCGCTTGAATGGGTCAAAATCAAATTGCTGTATTAACATGGGAATGCACGAGAGTACAACATGAAATACAATTGCATGTAAATGACATGGCCTAAACTCTAAGACCATAGGAGTTCTTAGGAGAATGATTAGTGAAGGGTGAGTAATAAAGGCAAGAGGGGCAACGAGAAGGAAGTCATGAGGGGAAATACCCTGAGCTGGACAGTGCTGACTAATAATTGGTATAAATCCAGAATCTATGTAACTTCTGGCCCCTGGGCAGTTTGGTACTTAGGGCAAAGAAAGAGAATTGTTACTGCTGGTGCCTGGTTAAACCTTTTGTTTATATTTTTAAATGTGTCAGAGTTTTAATGATTACTGAGCCTTGAAACTCTGATTTAAATTTTTAATGTTAACTCCTGCTTTTTCTTGAATTATTCTTAGGGATTTATAAGGTAGGAGATCCTTTATCTCAGTCTTCTTGAAGTTTAAGGCCACCTGGAATGCTGAGTCAGTTGGTTAGCCCAGTGGCCTTTGAGGAACTTAAAAGAGCTGGGTTTGAAATAGTGGTAAAAGAGTGTTTTCCATAGTGGTTCAGAAGACAGGGAAATGAAAATTTGCTGTGGAAAGGGAAGCAGACTACTTAACTCTGGTGAGTGGAAGAATAAAAGAAAGGGGGTAATGTCACCTTACCAAGACATCCCCAAGGACTTGTCCTGCAGGGGACACAGGAAAGACCCTATAGTAATTTGCCTGTAGTCATCCCCCAACAGTTTTTTTTTTTTTTTTTTTTTTTTAATATTTACGTATTTTTGAGAGACAGAGTGAGACAGAGTGTAAGCAGGGGAGGGACAGAGAGAGAAGGAGACACAGAATCCAAAGCAGGCTCCGGGTTCTGAGCAAGCTATCAGCACAGAGCCCGACACAGGGCTCGAACCCACAAACCGTGAGATCATGAGCTGAAGTCAGACGCTCAATTGACTGAGCCACCCAGGCAAACCCCCCCCCCCCCCCCCCCCCCCCCGACATTTTATTTTCCATTTTCAATTATAATTCAAGGGCTATTAGGTGAACCTTTTATGGGACTCATTGGAAGCTTTTACTGTAAGTAGATTATATTAGCATTCATTCAGTTAGTCTAGCCAGTAGTCAGTTTCAAAAGTTGCATAACATAGGGTGTGCCTGGGTGGCTCAGTCAGTTAAACTCTTGATTTCTCCCGGGGTCATGATCTCATGGTTGTGAGATGGAGACCGGAGCCCCATGTTGGCTCTGAGATGGGCATGCAGCCTGCTTAAGATTCTCTCTTCCTCTCCCTTTGCCCTTCCCCGACTAGCACACCCTTGCCCCCTCACACACACTCTCTCAAAAAATATAAAATAAAAAATGTCAAAAGCTGCATAATATAAAATGTGAAAACTAGAAGACTGTGATTGGGACTAACTGATGATCTTGCTTAGTCTTCTTTTTCTGCTCTTTTGTACTCCCATTTGTTCCTTTTACCTGAGTTGTCATCAAAATAAGAATATTTCTATAGCTAAGAAGAGAGAAAAAAATCTATTTGGAATTGACTTTTGGACAGGCACTTTAGCAAAAGCTTCATTTTTCCATATGTTTAAGAAATTTTTTAATTTTTTGTTTGATTTCATCTGTTTGGCTTTTCTAAGTTTGCAGTTTGAATGTTAAGGATGGTTAGAGGCTGTTTAATCCAGAACTTTTCATCATTTAATGTGCATATGAATCACCTGGGGATCTTGTTAAAATGTAAATTCTGATTTAGGAAGTCTGGGGTGAGGCCCAAGGTTCTGCATTTCTAACTAGTTCTCAGGCAATGCCGGGGCTGCTAGTCCAAGGACCACATACTAAGTAGCAAGAATCTACTCCATTTTCTCACGATGTTCAGCAGCCTATACCTAATTAGCAATTGTTGGGCTTTTATTTTTATTAAAAAAATTTTTTTTAACATTTATTTATTTCTTCAGAGACAGCGTGAACAGGGGAGGGGTAGAGAGAGAGGGAGTCACAGAATCCTTGGAAGAAGGAAAGCCAAGCCCAAGAGCCTGAAAACAGAAGAAGGTGGAGAAGGGCAGAGTATACTGTGGGACATCCAGGTGGGGGCTCAGAGCCACTTTCGCATCCTGCCCCTGTGTTCTTGTGTGACCTTGAGAAAGCCATTCAGCTCGAAGCAGGCTCCAGGCTCTGAGCTGTCAGCACAGACCCCGACATGGGGCTCCATCTCATGAACTGTGAGATCATGATCTGAGCTGAAGTCGGACACCTACCTGACTGAGCCACCCAGGTGCCCCGTGCTTTTATTTTTTTTAATGTGGCAAAAAAGCCATATTTCTTTGTGTAGGAAATATTTAAAAACCAGGAGAAATCTTCCTTTCCACCTAATTAAATGGCAACTCATTTTTAATGAATAGCCAACTTGATTCATCTTGAATTTTTAAAATGTATCATAAGATTGTCTTCTAACTGTATTGCTTTTGAGGATTTGAAGAACTAGAATTTTTTCAACTATGTCTGTGTCCACTTACTGTTTTGGAGTGCTTACATTTCGGACTTTAGGTAACCATTGAGAAACAAATTTAAGTGAACTTAGAAGGCATTAAAAATATCTATATTCAAATCTAGTTTTTGAGGTAGAAGCTTCTTCCTATAGGAGGGTAAATCATAAGTTTCTGTTTATGCAAAGTGACTATTAATGCATACTTTATTTTCAGACTTGTAAGAACTGGAGGAGGTAATATGACTAGATTTTGTGTCTTTGGTAGTGTCTGTGTACTTGCATTTAAATCTAGCCTGGCTTTTCTTGTGCCTTATGTGGTGTTAGGTTTGTTGCAGGGCTGGAAGTGAGGTAAATGTGTACGTGTGCTCACGTATGTGCACCTGCTACTTGGGTGAAGTGGGACTGTGTGAGAACTCTTCTACTCCTTTAAGATTCCTGATTTTCTAATTCTTTGTAGATTGGTGGAAAGGAAGAGAGAGCATACTCTAGTCCACTGAAGTGGCAATTAGCAAGATGCATGTTGCAGGTAGCAAATAAATTCAGTCCAGATTTGACTGTTCTGTTCACTGGTTGAAAGGCATGCTTTGATATTCTACTTGTTAGATTTACCTTAACTCTGCTAATTAGTTGATTTTGTAAACTTGTACATAGGAAGGGACTTTATCAGTCAGCTCTTATTTTATGATAATTACGTTTTTTTTGTGGGGGGGAGGGTGTTGGTAAGGGAAATATCAACTTAGGTAAGTTTAATTATAATTTAGTTTATGCTGTCACTCATTTTATTTTAGATTGTGGGATTAAAACATAATTTTCTGTTATATACAATAGCTTTTGGAGTTATTGTATATTTATATGTACCATTCTTGTTAGTAAATCTTACGAAACTGTTGCAATACACTGGAATATTTTAGGCTCAGTTTTGTTTTTATCATTCTAGTGTTTAGAAAACAAGTTTCTTGACAGATTGAGAAATCCACGTGATTTGTTTTTTAATTTGAGTTCTGTTTTGAGTCATTGCTCGCTCAAGTAGTACAGCTTCTGATTTTACAGAACTTACTTGGATGACACCTATTCATGGATAAATGAATTAAGTAACTACTGTAGTTGCTGTCTACTTTTGTGTAAATATACTTAACAAGCTTGAGTTTGTGGGCTGTGGGTAATCTATGGTTTGTTTTTCTACATTTCAAAATTTGTGCATTTATCTCTTTTTCTTCTCTCATTAGAAGGATCGTCTTTTTTCCTGTCTACAGAGTTTTAACACGGATCCTTTCTGTCTTATCCGGAGTTTGTTTTGTCAGTAACCTAAACTCTTTTTTGGATTGTGTAAAATACTAGTTGTAGTGTTAATAAGAATGATATCCAGCTTTGATGAACTACTGCTATGTGCCTTGGACACAATATAATAATAGCTGACATTTTATTACCATGTACTGGGTACTTTTTGAACCCTTCATGTAGTAACTTGCTTAATTCCTTCTCTCTTTCTATTATTTTTATTGTGGTACAATATATATAACATGAAATTTACCATCTTAACCATTTTTAAGGTCAGTGATATTAAATACATTCATAATGTACACAAATGTCAACTAGCTTTCCTCTTCAGAACTCTTTTCATCATGCAAAACTAAAACACTATATCCATTAAATGATAGTTTCCATTCCCTTCTTCTCCGAGCCCCTAGTAACCACCATTCTACTTTCTGTCTGACTTTTATCATTCTAGGTACCTTATATAAGTGGAGCCATACAATATCTTGTCTTTTTGTGATTGACTTATATCATTAGCACAATGTCCTTAAAGTTCATCTGTGTTGTGCCACGTCAGAATTTCCTTTTTAAATGGTAAATAATAGTCCACTGTGTACCACATTTTCTTACCCATTCATCTGTCAGTGGACACTTGGGTTGCTTACACAATTTAGTTGTTTGTTGTGAGTAGTGCTGTTATGAAATGAACATGGGTGTACTACCTCATTTAATTATTTTTTAAAAAATTATTTAAATTCAAATTAGTTAACATACATTGTAGTAATGGTTTCAGGGATAGAACCCAGTGATTCATCATCACTTAAATAGCACCCAGTGCTCATCGCAACAAGTGCCCTTCTTAATGCCCATCCCCCATTTAGCTCATCTCCTCACCCGCCTCCCCTCCAGCAACCCTCAGTTCTCTGTATTTAAGAGTCTCTTATGGTTTGCCTCCCTCTGTTTTTATCTTATTTTTCCTTCCCTTCCCCTGTGTTCATCTGTTGTGTTTCTTAAATTCCACATATGAGTGAAATCATATATTTGTTTTTCTCTGACTTATTTTGCTTAGCGTAATATACTCTAGCTCCATCCATGTTGTTACAGATGGCAAGAATTCATTCTTTTTGATCACAGAATAGTATTCCATTGTGTATATACATCACATCTTCTATATCCATTCATCAGTTGATGGACATTTGGGTTCTTTCCATAAGTTGGCTATTGTTGACAACACTGCTATAAACATTGAGGTGCATGTGCACCAAATCAGCATTTTTGTATCCTTTGGATAAGTACCTAGTAGTGCAATTGCTGGGTTGTAGGGTAGTTCTATTTTTAATTTTTTGAGGAACCTCCATATTGTTTTCCAGAGCGGCTGTGCCAGTTTGCATTCCCACCAACAGTGCAAAAGTATTCCCCTTTCTCTGCATCCTTGCCAACATCCTGTTTTTTTCCTGAGTTGTTCATTTTAGCCATTCTCACAGGTATGTGGTGGTATCTCATTGTGGTTTTGATTTGTATTTCCTTGATGATGAGCAATGTTGAGCATCTTTTCATGTGTCTGTTAGCCATCTGGATGTCTTCTTTGGAAAAGTGTCTATTCATGTCTTCTGCCCATGTCATGACTAGATTATTTGGTTTTTTTTGGTGTTGAGTTTGATAAATTCTTTATAGATTTTGGATACCAACCCTTTATCCTATATGTCATTTGCAAATATCTTCTCCCATTCAGTAGGTTGCCTTTTAGTTTTGTTGATTGTTTCCTTCAATGTGCAGAAGCTTTTTATCTTGATGACTACCTTATTTAATTCTTTCAAGTACCCTGAGAGGTGAAGACTTTTGACCAGGAAATTGAGTCTCAGAGCAGTCAAGTGATTTGTGCAGAATCACAGACCTAAGAAGAGTGTCTGGGATACATGTTCTTAACTACCATTGTAGACTTCCATGTATCTTTCTTTTTTTAATTTTTAAAATTTTATTTTAGAGAGAGGGAGAGAGAAAGAGAATATCTTAAGGAGGCTCCCGCTCAGCGTGGTGCCTGATGTAGGACTTGATCCACATCACTGGGCTCATGATTTGAGCTGAAATAAAGAATTGAACACTCAGCTGACTGAGCCCCCCAGGCACCCCATTCCGTGTGTTTTTCTTTGTTGATGCCTTCTATCTTGCCTTAGATATCTTCAACCTTATTTACTATATATTCACATATAATTAATGGTATATAGTACAAATACCTTTAACTCTAAAGTTGGCAAATAAATTTAGAGTATATCATTTTTTTAATGTTTTTTTTTCATTTCAGCTATAAATATGATCAACTACAAAGTAAAGCTGAAACTCCTTAAAATGGATTTTAAGGATCGTACTTTCTTCCTGTATGCTTTTCTTCTACCAGAGGCGATTATTTGTTGTACATAATAGAATTATAATTTTCAGAAAACTTGGGAGTGATAGAGTGATTTGGATAGGGTCTGTTTTTGGTATGAGAGAGTTCATGGAAGGGAGTTTTGAGTAAGAGTTTGAAGATATGTATTTTGGAATAAGATGGTGTACTATTACAATATATAGGCTTAGAAACAGGCATGCACAAATTTTTGAGCAGTAGAGGATGGCAAAATGAGAAAGGGATAAAGAAGTTGCAATTCTGAAGTTAAAGTACATACTTAGGAGTTGGACCATTAGAATCATTTCATAATATTTGATGAGATTTTTGGTTCTAATCTGCCTGCCTGTTTCTTTAGGGATCTAGATAGCAAGCACTATTGAGTCTGGTATTATAGGCTTTCCAAAGACCATAATGATAGCATTTGTACCATTGGCACATGTAAAGAAAGTAAGCAGATTAAGTTATTTTTTAATTGTTGGGTGGTTTGGAACAAATTTGCGCTATATCTTATTACACACTTGATTATTTGTATTATGTATCAGTAATTCTGTGGAATGGAGGGAGGAATTTAGAAACTGACATGGGCCCTATGCCTTGCTAAACTTTTATAGTGTTGATTTTTAAGCTTTGAACAATACTCTAAATCTTGCTGGTTGAAGGGGGTGTCTTGAAACATCTATATTTGCAAATTATTAATACCTATTAATAGAAATAAGCACACATACTGTAATGAGAAAGCTTTGAGAATTTGTGATTTTTTTTTTTTTTTGATGGTAGATACCCCTAGGTCTTCAAGATTTGCTTGCGATGAATTACCTAAATTGAAATAAAAGTGAGAGTTGTTTGACTGATGATTTTTCCATAGACTAAGTTTTACCAAGTACCAAGCTTAAACAAAAAAAAGTAGATGAAGAGACGTAGTAGAAAATTTGCTGTGTAACTCTCAACAATAGCCAAATTATGGAAAGATCCTAAATGTCCATCAACTGATGAATGGATAAAGAAATTGTGGTTTACATACACAATGGAGTACTACATGGCAATGAGAAAGAATGAAATATGGCCCTTTGTAGCAACGTGGATGGAACTGGAGAGTGTGATGCTAAGTGAAATAAGCCATACAGAGAAAGACAGATACCATATGTGTTCATTCTTATGTGGATCCGGAGAAACTTAACAGGAACCCATGGGGGAGGGGAAGGGAAAAAAAAAGAGGTTAGAGTGGGAGAGAGCCAAAGCATAAGAGACTCTTAAAAACTAAGAACAAACTGAGGGCTGATGGGGGGTGGGAGGGAGGGGAGGGTGGGTGATGGGTACTGAGGAGGGCACCTTTTGGGATGAGCACTGGGTGTTGTATGGAAACCAATCTGACAATAAATTTCATATATTAAAAAAAAAAGAAAATTTGCTGTGTAAACAACATAAAATAAAGATGGCTGTGCTTAGGTAGAAGATATTTACATGTTGGTGAGTTGTCTAAATGTTCAGTGGCATGCTGTTGGCTTGCCATTTAATATCCAATCAACATTCTAAGATCAAAGGCTGGTTAGACAGATTTGACAATTAAATTGGTGGGGAAGTGAATGGGCTTTGCAATTTAAAATTAAATAATACATGTTGTCTGTTTAATTACTGTTGTGTGTATGTAAGTGATCACTTAATAGAATGAAGCTGAGGGCTTAAAGTGACTTTAAGACCATAAAACCTTAATCACATCTGTTTCATGACCTTAAATTGATGTGATATGAGGATTAAAAAAGAGCTAATCCTTTTTTTATTAACTAAAGTCCATACTTTACTCAGATTTGCTTAATTTTTCCCTAATGTCTTAAAAAAAGAGCTGATCTTTTTGAAGAAGACTTCTGTGCTTATAGAATCAGTAAATCAAAATCAAATTGCTTGTTGGGTTGGAATCTTTTATAATGCTGAATGAGAATTTTGGTAGTTTTTGATGAAGAGAATATGTTAGAATTGTATCTTCATTTCAGTGATTGTTAGCAGCATTCAAAAATTTTAAAAAGGTCAGGTGGTGGTGGTGGTGGTGGTATTACTGTATATGTGTGTGTGTTCTCTCTGTTAGTGTGAAAATAGAATGACCTTCATGTGAATTCTTTGAGTTTCTGGAAGATGAAATAAGGGAAAGCTCTACTTGTCTTTTAAATAGTTTTTCTTTCGGAGGTTGAAATGTTATTTTTGTCACATAAACAGGTAAATAGCAATTAGTTTAAAAGTAAAGTTCAGGGGCGCCTGGGTGGCTTGGTCGGTTATGCGTCCGACTTCAGCCCATGTCACGATCTCACGGTCCGTGAATTCGAGCCCCACGTCGGGCTCTGTGCTGACAGCTCAGAGCCTGGAGCCTGTTTCAGATTCTGTGTCGCCCTCTGTCTCTGCCCCTCCCCTGTTCATGCTCTGTCTCTCTCTGTCTCAAAAATAAATAAACGTTAAAAAAAAAAAAAAGTAAAAAAAAAAAAAGTAAAGTTCATGTGTAGGATTACCTTGTTCTATCATCAATTATTGTTCCTTTTGTGAAAGTAATGCAAACAGTGATTCCTAAACTTACCAGAAGTCTTTCTCTGAGATTCCTGAACTTATTTTGGTAGACTTTAGGCTGTGTTTCCATAGAATTCTAGTTTAAATGGTGTTTGGATTCCTAACTTAGGCTATAGAGCTTGCTTAATTCCTAAGGTACCTATATTACTTACTCTATATGTCAGCTTTGAAAAATGACAGAAGGTACTATTCCAACACTGGTAACTAACCAAACTATAATTGTAACAATTGTAGGAAGTTTATAAAAAACACTATTTTGACTAGTTTAAAAATTCTATTGGGGAATACTGATTTGCTTTTACAGGATAAGGAAGAGAGTGAGAGTATTATGGAGATTGTGAAGGGGACTCTGTGACACTGATTATTTTGTGTAGGTGGATGAAAGTCTTTTAGGACTTTCAGTTTTGCTTGATATCGATATGTCACTAGCCTTGATCAGAGTGTTCTTAGGCTCATTAATGGAACTAAGTGAATGAGATAAGAAGGAGGAAAATGTCTTTCTATTTGAGAAAGTTTTTGGTAAAATATATGTAACATTTTTTTTTAGGAGTTGAAAGAAACAGGAAAAAAAAACTGGGTTAAAGGAGACATGGATGCACTTTGTAAAAGTGATTACAGTAGATAAAATTTACTGAGTAGTGAGCTAGTAAGAGAAAAAGGCAAAGTGTGCAAAGCCCCCCATTGGGAAGGAAGAAAGCAGGTGTTTGGCCTATCAGGTCAGCTGTTTTGCATTGTTTGTAGAACAGGGTGTGACAAGTGTTGGTAGGTAGGGGGCAGAGTCTGGTCACCTGCTCTTAAGGTTTATAATTGTATCTAGGGAAGTGTCTCTAAACTGAATTTAATTTGTAAGAAACTTTAGTATACCTGAATTTATTTGTGTGTACTTTTAGAACTTTGAGAATTAGGTTTCAGGGACTTGGGTGCAATTCTATTGGTAATAGAGATGAGAGGAAATGTAGCTGGTATAGAAACAGTAGAGGTTTGGCTGTATACTCTTAGGAGAGAAAAGATACAAAGGGAAAGTAAACTCTGGGCTTAACATTACACACTTGTCTCTGTTGAAGGACAGGAAATAGATGGCATGAATCTTCATATGAAATTATTATGTAAAGAGCTAGGATCATGTAACCCCTGGTATTAAGGGTAGGTTGGGGGACCAGTGAGGTTACATCATAGGCACATTTACAGTACGTGAATCCACCTGTTATACAGTGGGCAAAAAAAGAAAAAAAAAGTAACCAGTATATCCATTAGCATTATATTGACAGTAAGCAGTAGAAACTGACTTTGGCTAATTTCAGCAAAGGAATAAATTGGAAGGCTCTCAGGAGAACCAGTCTGGGAAAGTGGGTATGAATCAAGGGCAGGCAGGCATCAAGGACCTGAGCAAGGTCAGACACAGGAACACTTTGAGGAGGAAGCCACCATTGGCATTTGTTGACAGTGACTCTGCTGTTGCTGTGAATAATTTTTGAGCTATTCCTGTGCCTCTCTGTTACTCATTGAACTTAAAATTTTTATGAAGGGAACATTTGATTGTCTAGTTTAGAACCTGAGCCTATTTCTAACCTGGTTGCGAGGAAAGGCCTTTTGGTTTTCAGTGTGAAAACAAAAATTTCTGTATCCATATTTAAAACGGGATCTGTCACTTCTGCCAAGCTAAATCAAATAGTTAGCCTCCTTAAATGCTCCATGGCTCAGTAAATAAAGTATACCCAGTTATTCATGCTGGAAGCTAGGTAGTCATCCTTGACTTCTCCTATTTCCTCACTCCCATATCTAACCCATAGCATATTGTCCTGTTAATCTGCCTCTTAAATGTCTTGAGTTTATCCATTTACCTCTGAGTAATCCTTGCTACTGTAGTCCCACTTGGTATACAACAGAAGCTTCATAATATCTCTGGTCTACAGATTGGTTCCAACACATTATGTGGGGGTGAACTTTAAAAAATGCAAATCAGATTATGCTGTAATTTTGCTAAAAGCCTTTCGGTGGTCTGCCTTTTATTTACTTATTGTTTTTCAGCTTTAGTCCACCTTTTAAATCATAGTGGGAGACTGGGACTCTGCAAACTACATTTCTCAGACCCCCTTGCCAGCTCACTTCTTGTTGGATTTTAACAGTAGGAGCCCTGGCAGGAATTTGGGAGATAAGAGAAAGGACTTTGCTTGTTTCTAGTTTCTTTGTACCTCCAGCAGCCAAACATAACTATCACTTCATTCTCCAGCTTCTTTTGATACTCCCAGCACCAGCCCTGCTGCTCCCTCTCACAGGTACCAGCTTCTGGGTGGTACATTCTAGATAGATGGAGTGCCACTTGCATCTCTTCCTCACCCACTGGGCTGTGTCCCCTTAGCAGTTTGAGCAGCCTCTTTTGTGTGCCTCTTCCATAGAGTTTCAAACTTGAGCTGCAGGGCTCTTCTCCTTAGAGGCCAAGGTATCAGCTATGTGGTGCCTACTCCTTCGAGGTTTGAACACCTAGCTCCATGGACCTCCTCACCCTCTTTCAGGCATAGCCTCATACTGCCCTTCCTCCAGGTTCCTAGCTTCTCATGATGCACTTCTTTCATTTTGTTCCCCCAGCCCTTTGGTGGTAGTGCTTCCTGCAGTTACTAATCTCTTGATTCCCTTAGCCTTCCCCTTTTACCTTTTCAGCATTTCAATATCTATATAACCAGTTTCCTCTATTAAATCTCCTGTGTTTGAATTACCCATATAGTTTCTGTTTGTCTCCTAGAAGGGATTTTCCATTTTCTAGTAATAAAGTGAAAAAAAGATTTTCATTAATTCCTAAGTTTGGAACTACTTCTCTAGCCTCAAGCCATGCCATTTCCTCTTTTTCTCTTTATGCTTAGTATTCTGAAATTTTTTTAATTGCCAGAACATGCAAATTCGTTTTTGTCTCAAAGATATTGCACCTGGTAGACTGTGTGCCAAACTCTGTCAGCACTCCTACCTCCCTTTCCTTTACCCTCCCATTCCATAGTTGCTTGGCTAACTCCTGCATAATGCATGCCAGAGGCAGTACACTATAGAGGTTGTAGAGACAGGCTATTGTCTAGGTTTTAATATCAGCTTTGCTTTTTGGCCGGCTTTATGACTTTGAGCAAGTGTTTCAGCTTCCTCATCTGGAAAATGGGGATAATAATTTTACCTACATGGTAGGATTGCTGTAAGGCTTAAATGTGTTAATGTCAAGCACTCTGAACATTGCTCCTTGCTCTGTGCATGGTCATTGCTCAGTAAGTGATGATAACGTGCTGTGATCAGCTCCATGAGAATCCCTCTGGGATGTATTTCCCCACCCCCATGCTCTGACAGGTCCCACCTTTTGTATGCTTCTGTAGTGCTGTGTACTTTACCTTTTCAACACTTAACTATGCTTGGGTTATTTGTTTAGTGTCTTGCCAGCATATAACAGTATATGGGATAGTGGCTTTTTAAAAAAAAAAAATTTTTTTTTTAATTATTATTAAAGAATCTGGCTGCTTTCAGAGACTTTGGAGTCATGTGGAATATTTTTATATTCTTTATCTTTCCTCCCTAACATGAACAAGCTCCTTATTTTTCAGAGATATCACATAACAAAAGAACACATGATTTGGAATGACTGGAATTCAAACCAAAAAAATCATACCCCAGAAACTTTTGTTCCAAAGCCTGAAAATTTATATGTGCAGAAGAATCCCTGAATACCAACTGCTAAATAATTTCTCTGGTATCTCTCTGCAGATGCAAGCTTGTTTCCCATGAGCAATCCTTTATATTGAATTCTATCTTCTAAAGCCTTTTTCCTTGATCTTTTAAATCTATTTACAATAAGTGTACATAGACGGTATTTTCTTTTAATATTCTACTTGAAGTAGAAAGGTCTGGTAGTAAGATATCTATATCTATATCTATGTATCTCTTATATATATGTGTTAAAGTATGGATGAATAGAAAATAATTATGACAGGAAAAAAAATATGCCAGCACCCTGGGATTGAATATTTATTCTATTTCAACATTATATTTAATTCTGAGCTTCTGAGCAGCCAGTGAAAAGGGAAATGTAATTTTTGTCATCATATGAACAGAAGAGGAAAACCACCTCTTTTTTGTGAATTTTAAAATTTATTAGCATAATTTAGCCATTCTCAAATTGTGACTGTAGACCACTAATTCTGCTGAATACTAACAGATATCAGGATTAAGTTTTAAGGATAATGGGATAAATAAGATAAACAGACTCTTTTTTTTTTTTAAGTTTCTAATTTTGATTCCAGTATAGTTAACATAAAGTGTTATATTAGTTTCAGGTGTACAATATAGTGCTTCTACAATTCTATTCATCACCCAGTGCTCATCATGATAAGTGTACTCTTTAATCCCCTTTACCTATTCCATTCATCCCCCTTCCCTCCTCTCTTCTGGTAACCATCAACTTATTCTCTATAGTTAAGAGTCTGCTTCTTGGTTTCTCTTTGTTTGTTTCTTAAATTCCACATATAAGTGAAATTATGATATTTGTCTTTCTCTGACTGACTTATGTTGTTTTAGCAGTATATACTTTCTGCCTCCATTCATGTTGTTGCAGATGGCAAGATTTCATTCTTTTTTATGGCTGAGTGATATTCCATTGTATGTGTATACCACATCTTTATCCATTCATGTATCAATGGACTCTTGGGCTGCCTCCATAATTTGGCTATTGTAAATAGTGCTGCAATAAACAACGGGGTACAGTGGATTAGTATTTTCATATTCCTAGGGTAAATCCACAGTAGTGCAATTGCTGGATTATTGAGTAATTCTGTTTTTGATTTTTTTTTGAGGAAACTCCATACTGTTTTCCATACTGGCTGCATTGTTGCATTCCTACCAACAGTGCAAGGGGGTTCCTTTTTCTACATCCTCACCAACACTTCTTTCTTGTGTTTTTGATTTTAGTCATTCTGACAGGTGTGAGGTGATAGTTCATGGTAGTTTTGATTTGTATTTCCCTGATGATGAGTGATGTTGAGCATCTTTTCATGTGTCTGTTGGTGATCTGTATGTCTTCTTTGGAGAAGTGTCTGTTCAAGTCTTCTGCCCATTTTTTAGTTGGATTATTTGTGTGTGTGTGTGTGTGTGTGTGTGTGTGTGTGTGTGTGTGTGTGTGTGTTTAGATTTTGAGTTGTATAAGTTCTTTATAGATTTTGGATATTAACCCTTTATCAGATATGTCATTTGCAAATTTCTCCCATTCCAAAGATTGCCTTTTTGGTTTTGTTGATTGTTTCCTTCGCTGTGCAGAAGCTTTTTATTTTGATATAGTTCCAATAGTTAATTTTGCTTTTGTTTCCCTTGTCTAAAGAGACCTATTTAGAAAAATGTTGCTGTGGCCAATGTCAAAGAAATTGCTGCCTGTGCTCTCTTCTAGGATTTTGATGGTTTCCTGTCTCACATTTAGGTCTTTAACCCATTTTGAATTTATTTTTGTGTATGGTGTAAGAAAATGGCCCAGTTTCATTCTTTTCCATGTAGCTGTCCAGTTTTCCCCATACCATTTGTTGAAGAGACTGTTTCCCATCACATTATCTTAACTCTTTTGTTGAAGATGAATTGAACATATATTCATGGGTTTGTTTCTTAGCTTTCTGTCTGTTCCATTGATTTATGTGTGTCTTTTGTGTGTGTGTGTGTGTGTGTGTGTGTGTGTGTGCCAGTACCATACTGTTTTAAATACCCCAGCTTTGTACTATGACTCAAAGTCTGGAATTGTGATACATCTAGCTTTGTTTTTTCTTTGTCAAGATTGTTTTCACTATTTGAGGTCTCTTGTGGTTCCACAAACATTTTAGGATTATTTGTTCTAGTTTTGTGAAAAATGCTATTGGTATTTTAATGGGGATTGGATTACATCTGTAGATTGCTTTAGGTAGTATGGACATTTTAACAATATTTTTTCTTCCAGTCCATAAGCATGGAATATCTGTTTATTTGTGTCAACTTTGATTTCTTTCATCAGTGTTTTATAGATTACAGAGTACAAGTCTTTCATCTCCTTGGTTAAGTTTATTCCTAGATATTTTATTATTTTTGGTGCAATTGTAAACAGGATTGCTTTCTTAATTTCTCTTTCTGTTGCTTCCCTATTAGTATATAGAAATGCAACAGATTTTGGTACGTTGGTTTTTGTATCCTGTGACTTTACTTAATTCACTTATCAGTTCTAGTAGTTTTTTGGTGGAATCTTTAGGGTTTTCTAAATATCAGGTAATCTGTAAATAGTGAAAGTTTCACTTCTTCCTTACCATTTTGGATGCCTTTTTTTCCTTTTTATTGGAATAAAGAGACTTCTTTTTTTTTCTTTTTTTTAATAAGGAGACTTTTTATGTTTTCTCATAACTAAATATTCCTAACACCTTGACATCCTAATATCTTGACTTTCTAGGAGAAAGATATATTGTTTCACTAATTCATTTTGCCAGGAAATACATTTTAAAGCAAATATTAAGCTTTGCAAAGTGCTGGCCTAAGTCCTTGAACAACGTGATGGATTATATCTTCAGTACCATTTTTGCAGAAGATATCACAGTTGCTTTTTATTTGACCTTTCCTTATGGTGATGTAAATTTTCTTTGAAACATAATTCAGGGCAAGGCTGACTTCTTCCAAGGAATCTAGATTTTCCCTATCAACCAGGAATTGCTGCTTTTGAAAAGCATGTGCAGGAGTGCTTTGGTAACAAAGTATTTCTGTTGTCTGCCACCCTGCTGGCCTGGTAGTTGGTTTAGGAGCCTCTCAGAGTCATTCCAGACTGAGGCTGATTTTATTTTTCCTAGTGTAACCTGACTGTCCACAACCCATACCTGCGAGGGCTACAGCTGTTTCAATATGTAGCAAGGGCCTGAGCTCTCCACCTTCTCTCCGGGGGCCTGCTGGGACTAATTATTTTGAAAACACTAGTAACAGCATGCTTCCAATTTAGTCTCCAAATGTAAGCTCTTTTCATCATCCTTGCTGCTTTTCAACCTGTTTGTTACACACTTCTTTTACCTTAATCAGCTCTCCCATTTCTCCTCTCCTCTCCTAAACATGTATATTTGCTCTTTAGAACATTTGTTTATGGGAAACAAATTATCCTCTGTTATATTAACTTCTGTTATTTTACCTTCCATCTCTTCATTTAAGGTTTCCTTTAATGTTTCTTCTACCCACTGGCCTTAACTTGATTGAGCTCCATCTTTCAGTTGTTGCTTCTTTTTTCTGACATATCTTTTGGGCAGGAGGTTGGGCAGGTGGGTCAGCATTCTTCATTCTCAGTAGTATATCCAGACTATTACTCTTACACTCTTTTAATTAACAGCCAGCAAGAACAACTTAGTAAAATAAAATTCCGTTCTTTTGAGCCTTATGCCTTTTAACTTTCTTTCTTATTTCTGTCAACTTTTTCTCCTTTGGCGATTTTGGGACCTGGATATCATCTTCATTTTCATCCCACATATTGCCATATTCATTTGGTAGCACAGCCTATCCATCTGTGATTTTCTCAACTTGAATCCATTTGGACTTTATTTTTATATATGGTGTGAAGTACAGTTTCGTTCTTGATGATCCACTGATGGGGGAGCAGTGATGGTAACTTGACCATTTGAGGAATGATGAATTTTGAAGTATAGAAATTGCCCCATAAATTGATTGGCTCTAGGAAGATAAGGACTGATTAAAAATCCTTAGGAATGTTGAAAATGTTTAAGATATTTTGTTTAATGT
This sequence comes from Panthera tigris, assembly GCF_018350195.1. NCBI lineage: Eukaryota > Metazoa > Chordata > Mammalia > Carnivora > Felidae > Panthera > Panthera tigris. The sequence goes on along the minus strand of NC_056664.1, from coordinate 79,114,649 downwards.
TTAATATATTTAAAACTTTAATTTTATAGAAATGAATGAGAATTGTACCTGAAATGATGATATCTGGCTATATCATAATCTTGATTCAAAGAGAAAGGTTAGCTGTTTTGCTAACTGAAGTGTAGGAGAAGAACACTGGATAGTTTGAGGCCCAGCCATTTGCAAATCACTTGTTTCCTCTTTTTCCCTAGTGCAAAGTGGAGAGAGTAATAACTAATTCATAGAATTGTTGGGCTAAGAAAATGCAGTAGTTACATATAGATGTATGTGTGTTTTGTAAACTTTGATGTTTAAGATCTAATAAAAGTTAGAGAACCATTCTTTCTTAAGATGGGACATAAGGTTGCTCTTTGACATCACATTGTCTCCAAAAAAAAAAAAATGGGTGTTTTTATAGAAAAAAATATTTTAAAAATTTAATCCGAATGATAATGGTTGGGGCCAGGAGGTGGGGGGGATCTAGTGAACGTTATTCTATGCAACTATTGTAAGTCTAAGGAAAAAGAACTGTTATTTCTTACGACCCTATGCTAGAATTGCACTGTTGATATTACTTTTTTTTTTATTAAAAAAAATTTTGTTTTTTTAACATTTATTCATTTTTGAGAGTGAGAGAGACAGAGCATGAGTGGGGGAGGGGCAGAGAGCGAGAGGGAGACACAGAATCCGAAGCAGGCTCCAGGCTCTGAGCTGTCACCACAGAGCCCGACGTGGGACTTGAACTCACGGACTGTGAGATCATGACCTGAGCTGAAGTCAGACGCTTAACCGACTGAGCCACCCAGGCGCACCAATATTACTTTTTTAATGTTTCATTTACAGGTATATGATGTTGATCGATGGCACAAATGAAGTTTTTATGATTGATAGAGATAATTCGGTGTTTCATGTTTCAAATCTGGAATTTCCATTTCGTAAAGATCTCCGTATACATTTATCAAATACTCTCTTGGATGGGGTAAGTCATATATTGTTGTTCTTGTTGTTTTTTAAATTAAACATTGTTGTTTTCTTTCTCTTGCAAATTGTATTTTTATTAATCCAATAGGAAACTTACAATCTAGTTCTTTTTTAGTTTTTTTTTTTTAATTGAGGTATAATTGACCTGTAAAGAAAGAAATCTAGTTTTTATTAGGATGTTAAATTTCATTTATCTCTTACCTTTGTTTTCACTTGACCATTGTCTTGAGTCTGAGAGTAAATGAACAAAATTAAATCTATTTTTTTTTGTTCTTTGTGATTAAAAAAAATAATTCTTGTTCAAAAAGACTAATTTTATTATTTTATATGTCAAAATTGAATTTTAATTAAGTGATACAACATACCACATTTCCCTTGGCTCTTTAAAGAGAATCATGCCTTTGAAAGCAACCACTGTACTTTAACGTTTGAAGTTTGAAAGCTAATAAGAATTTTCCCATTTCAGAAAATCTATATTTAATAATCCATAAAATTACTTGGTTAAAAATATTTTAACTTTCTTCCATACAAGCAGCTTTCTTCTAACCAATTCTGAAAATATTTATTCATTGTAAATAAAAATTAAAATAGTATATATAGAACATTAGAAAAAAGCTGGTAAAAATCACCTGAACCTACCATTGGAGTAACTTCTGTTACCATTTTGATGAACATTGTTCCAGACTTTTCTCTTTGCCACAGTGTTGTCTTATGTCTGCTTGTGTGGTATATAACATTTTTATTAGTAATAGCAACTCAGAACATAGGTCCTTTAGGGTAGTTGGGACTCAGTAAGATTCTGAATAATGTTGGAACCTCTGCTTTGATTAAAAATGAGTGCTCTGGTTAAATATATATACACAGGTATAGCTACATATTTTGTGTGAAGAGAACCAAGTATTATATGTATTTTTGTGATTTGTCTTTTTTCCCCATGTAGCAATTTGTTTTGGACACCTTTCTCACATAAATGTCTGAATGATGTACCATTGTATATGTAAACACTATAATTTGGGGTATCCAAAGTATCTTGACTGTGAAAATTTTGTAGGGGATGCTCTTTAAAAATATGAGCCATCTCAATAGCCCAACCTCAACCTAATGAATTAGACTCTCCCAGGGGCCAGAGTATCTGTACTTTCAATAAGCAAGCAAGTGAAAGGCGCCTGGGTGGCTTGGTCAGTTAAGCATCCAACTCTTGATGTTGGCTCAGGTCATCGTCTGGTGGTTCAAGGGATTGAGCCCTGTGTCGGGCTCTGTGCTGATGGAATGGAGCCTGCTTGAGATTCTCTCTCTCCCTCTTTCTCTTCCCCTCTCCTATACTCTCTCTCTCTCAAAATAAATAAACTGTTAAAAAAAAAAAAGAAAAGAAAAAAAAGAGAAAAGGAAACGCTCAAGTGATTCTAATCAGGCAAGTTTAAGAAACACTTCTGTAATTTATTTAACCAGTCCTCTTTTGGTGGGCATTTTGACTTTTTTTTTTTTTTTTGGTAAGACACTTGAATGCATATCCTTGTATCTTTTTCCTTTCACATTTGTGCAGTTGTATAACTAAGATTCTTAGAGGTGAGATTATAATGTGTATTAAGAAACTTTTGATTGCAAGTCACTGAAGCCCAACTTAAAGTAACTGAGGAAAGAAAGAACTCTTTTGGCACAAATTATTGTTTCAGGTTGGCCTGCTTCTGGCTGGATCTGGGGGCTCAAAGGATACTGGCTAAGTTCTTTTTCTTTCTTTGCTTTACTTGTCTGTTTGGTCTCATTCTGCATGAAGGCTCTTTTACATGAGAGGCAAATTGCATTATAGTGCAAGCAGAAAGAAAACTCTTTCTCTTCCAACATCCATATGTCAATCCCAGGGAGAACTTCAAAAGGCCTGCCTGAGTTACGTATCCATGGAAGAGTGACACTGGAGGCTGGTCACTTGATGGCAGCACTCCCGCTTGGAGTGCAGGAGGAGTAGTGGTTCTAAGAAAGGGATGGTAGTAGGCTATACCTTGTTCCCATGCTGTGGCATGCCAATTATAAATATTGACAGACGTAACTGGTACCCTTCTTTCCTGAACGTTTAAACACATGCACAGTTCTGTGAACCATTTGTAAAGGATATGTACGTTGTCTTAAATGCTGGGTTTTGAAAATTGAATATTTTCTAATTGGATGAGGGAAAGACTTCTTTTTTATTTTATGGGACAGTATAGCATAGTGGTTAAGAGCCCTAACGCTTAACTGATGATGCCTTACTGGCTTTATCAGTTATTTTATGAGGGATTTAAATAATTTACTCAGTTTCTTCATCGGTAGTGAAGGGAGGCTAAAAATAGTAGATTTTGGTGCTGTTGTGAAGATTAAGTTGGATAGTTTATAAAGTGCTGATAACAGTATCTGAGACATTGTAAGTAAATGTTTACCTCTTTTTTGCATTTATGTGAATTGTTAATGAGGTTTAACAGTTTATTCTTTATGAGTTATTGTGTTTCTTCTTTGAGTTGCTGGCTCAGATCCTTTATATGTTTTTCTATTGGGTTTTCACCTTTTTCTTACTGATTTATAAGAGTTTTTTGCCCATTAGGGTATTTCTGACATGGATATTGGAAAAAATGTATTTTACTTTTTGGTGTTTTCTGTGGCATGAGTTTGAATTTATATAGGTAAATTTATGTTGGTAAAATTATAAACTACTATAATAGGGTTTTTAAAAAATATTTATTTATTTTAGGAGAGAGAGAGAGAGAGAGAGAGAGAGAGAGAGAGAGAGAGAGAGAGGAAGGGGAGAGAGAACCCCAAGCATGCTCTCTGCTCTGTCAGAGCAGAGCCTGACACGGGGCTTGATCCCACCACTGTGAGATCGTGACCTGAGCTAAAATCAAGAGACAGACGCTAAACCAACTGAGCCACCCAGGCACCCGAAACATCTTAGTAATTAATATTTGCCTTTTGTGTCATTTTAAGAAATTTTTACTCATTTTCCTTCTTATTCATATTTTTACTTTACAGTTGTTATAATACCCACCAGTATTTCCTTCCTGTATTTCTATGGTATTATTTGTATATTTAAATACATTTGAATATCTGAAATATCTGAAATACATTTTGAAAGAAGGAATAAGATAAGGGTATGATTTTATTTATTTCCAAATGTCTAAACTGTTGTCTCAACACCATTCAGTGAATCTATTTTTCCCTTTTTGTTATTGTTGTGTCTGTTTTTCCTTTTTAATTGGATATATTATTTTTATTGTATAGTGGATTCCCTTATATATCATTGTTTCTTTCTTGATTTGTTTTTTCATTCCATTAATATTTTGGTCTTTCAGTGGTAGTTTTAGGTTGATTTTAATACTCTGACTTTAGCATACAGTTTAATGTTTGGCAGTCCAGGTGTACCCAATCTCCTGGCCATTCTGAAGTTTGCTGCTTAGATTTTGCTCTCTTTAGCTTTTGGGTGAATACGCTATTTGATTAAGAAGTTAGGCTGTACTTCATGTGCAAATCTATACAACAATGAGCTTATACTTCTCCCTGCAGAGTAATCTCTGGTAGGCTTGTCTTAAGACCATTCATCTTTCTCTGCTGTTTTTGGTTATATGGTTTATCACTTGGCCACACCTTCACTGTCTTTCTTTGGAGGAAAAAGGGACTCTACATCTTTCTTATAAAACTTCCTGCAACTTCAGGTCTCCCTTTCTATAGGGATGCTATTTCCGTGTAAAAAATTTCCAAACTTTCTTCAATGTTGCATCTTTTTTGTGAGCCGGGTTGAATTATGTATGGCTAATAATTCTTTGGAATTTGTACGAGAATGCTTTTTTTTTTTTGTCTTAATCAAGATGAAATTTGCTCCTCTTTCTGGTTTTTATCCACTATTGGGATGATAGGGAGTGGCTTGTGAATGTTTACTTAAATTCTCAATGATAGAATGATCCTGATGAAAATCACATGCATAAAATATATATTTGTTTAACAGAGGGAATCTCACTTTCCAAGTGACCTGAATGCTTGTGGCCCCCATCCTATGCTGTTTGTTTTTATTTACCAGCTAGTTATTTGAGTGTGCAAACCAGAAAATGGAAGACTGTGATGGGAGAATAGGATGTTTGAACTAGTCACTTCTTTTTTTTTTAATTTTTTAATTTTTATTTTTGAGAGAGAGAGAGAGAGAGGGAGAGGGAGAGAGACAGTGTGAGTGTGGGAGGGGCAGAGAGAGGGAGACACAGAATTCAAAGTAGGACCCAGGCTCTGAGCTGTCAGCACAGAGCCCAGCGCAGGGCTCAAACTCACAAGCCGCGGGACCATGACCTGAGCTGAAGTTGTATGCTTAACCGACTAAGCCACCCAGGCGCCCCTGAATTAGTCACTTCTGAGGTATAGTTTGGGGTGATGAGAAGGTTCGGGATGTGATCGAGGAGGGTGAGAGGTTGAGGTTGTGTGAAGAAGAGCAGTGGAAGTAAGATCAAGGTAATGAGTGATGGTAGGAGTCCAGGTTGAGAGGATGACTATGAGCAGGTACTAAAGGCAGAATGAGGGTAGCATAGTTGGATGGAGTGGCAGAGACTGAGCAGAGTAAATAGAGTCACAAAACAAAGAGATACCTATACTGTCTACTCGGGGGACTGCTAGTAAATTCTCATTCCTGTGACAGTGTGCAGTAAATGCCATTTTGTAATAAAATGACACATGTGTATATATATGCAAACATTTGTAACATATGTACGTGCATGTGTGTGCAATGCGTACACACACATGGTATGACTGGTACCCCTGGAGTTTTGCCGTTTGTAACCTGCACAGCCAGTGTGACAGCTCTGGTAGTTAGTTCAAGGGAACAGCAAGAATAGTTTTGTTTGTGTTACTCTCATTTACAATAGAGTTTTTTAGCATTATAATTAATAAAATAAAAGGAAGAAAAAGACTTTTAAGTTACAGCATTTGTCATAGTTTAGCATAGTTTGTTGTTGAACTGATGTTTTTAAATGCCTTCCATGTTCAAGTTGCTGTGCCGAGTGCAGAGGGTTGAAAAGAAGGCCTCGCCCTTGAGAGATTTCACTGCACTGGGTAGGGGTGGAGAAAAATTGGTAGTGACAGGGGAGACCTTCAAATAAAACAATAACTTGACTGGTATTTTACAGAAGTCCTGTGGTGGTTTGGAGGAGAAATAAATTATATCTAGTTAGTTTGGAATGAAGGATGTTTTATAGAGGAATTGGCATTTGATATGGAAAGATTTCTTTAGAAAGAGATTTTTGTTGGACATGGGCTGAGGGCATTCCAGGTAGGAAATAATGCTTAAAAATTAGATGTTTAACCATCTGAAGATTTAACTGAGCAATACTATTTATTTTCACCCCGAACTTGGACAAATGAAAACTGCATAATAGACTCTTGTGAAGTTTTAAAATAGCGTTATGATTCATGATGTCAATTTACTTGGACCAGAATTATAGTTGCCATATCTGTTTTTCCAGTTAGTTAATTAAAACAGTCCTCTGTAGTTTCCTGTTTCTTCTACATTTTCATTTGCAAATTGTTTTTGTAAAATTCCAAATCCAAGAATAACTCAAACTACCTAATTGTCTGGCTGTCATATGTGAGCATTGAAGCTTTTGTTTTGCTCTCTAAATTATGTTCTTTGACCCACAAAATGCAGAAAATAGGAGTTTAGAAGTATGGCATTAATTCATTTGAAACAATCAGTGAAATTCAGTTAATTTTATACTGAGGCTAAGAGGAGAATGTAGCAGTTAATCACCAAAGTTAATAGCAAGAATCTTGGAAAAATGGCATGTCTGTTCAACTGTTAATGTTTTATAAAGGAATATGCATACTCATTGTTAGAATTTTAGAAAGTCTGTATATCATAAAGTAGAAAAAATTCAACTGTTAAGAAGAGGTTACATTTTAACATTTTGTTGTATCTTCTTTTAGTCATTTTGTTGTGCCTATATTTACAGAATATGTATAATTAAATGTATATAGCTGACATTTAATGTATGCTGTGTATCTGGGGTTCGTTCCATCATTTTCCTTCATTCTGAGGAACTGATCTTAGGATTTAAGAAAATTTAGTTTTATTTTTAAAACTTGAAATATAATTTACAAACTATGAAATTCACCCTTTTAAGCTGTATAATTTAGTAGTCTTTAGTATATTCACAAGATTATGCCACCATTACTGCTAATTCCAGAATATTTCGTCACCTAGGTGGCCTTAGTTGAGTGGATTTCAAGGAATGGGTTATCTTTGAGATGAGCTTTGGAGGTCTACAGGTTTCCAGAGAACAGTTAATTATTTCCTCTCATTAAAACCCTTCAATGGTTCCCCATTGCCCATAGCATGAAACCCAAACTGCTAAACATAATATTCTTTATATCTGGGCCATGCCTGTGTCTTTGCCATTGTCTTTGATTGTGAACCCTTGAAACATAACCTCCATCTATACTGAGCTTTGGACAATTTGCTTCAAAACCATCATTTCCATGCCTTTGTAATACATTTTGGCTCATCCACTGTCCTGCTAGGAAATGACCACTGTGTCCTTCAGGGTTCAACTCATGGGTCCCAATTGTCTTAGCATACCTTTCTCTTACTCTTCAGGTGGAAATAACTACTCCTCGTTAGGCTTATTCCCTATGTATTTGGTATTCCTTTTCTTATTTGGCTGAAAGAGTGTAGGTTTATGTTTGTTGTCTTGGTATAGTTAGCAATATATCAGAAGTATTCTGATATAGACAATAAGCTACATGGCCACTCCATATGGCCATCTATCATTAAAGCTGTAACTCTTCATTGGACCCAGCTACTTAACTATTCTCTTCTCTTTCTGGGACTCTCCTCTGAAGGTAGGGACTGTATGCTTAATTTCTCCAGCACTTAGAGCTATGTCTAATACGTAGTTTCGGCTCAGGAAATATTGGATGGATAGGTAGAAGGGTGGATACCTGGGATCTTCAGTAAAAAGGAATGGAATACAGAAAAGTACAGAGGATAGGAAAGTAAAACATGCAGGTGTTTTGTTTTGTTTTGTTTTGTTTATTTTTTGGTGGGGCCCACAATTGAAGGATTTAAGGTCTAAGTTTCTCCACTGCAATACTTAATACCAAAAGACAATGGAGCAATTTCTAACAGATTCTTGAGCAATATGAAATTGATGTATCTTCTAGTTTTGTGGTTTTTTTTTAATGTTTGTTTTTGAGAGAGAGAGAGAGGGAGGGAGGGAGAGAGGGAAAGGCAGAGGAAGAGAGGGAGACACAGAATCTGAAGTGGGCTCCAGGCTCTGCTCTGTCAGCACAGAGCCTGACGTGGGGCTTGAACTCATGAGCCGTGAGATCATGACCTGAGCCTAAGTCAGACACTTAACTGACTGAGCCACCCAGGCACCCCTGTTGTAGTTTTCTTCAGTTTTTTTTTCACGTTTAGGTTTGTTGAGCATCCTTTATCTATGGGTTTACAATTTTCATTAAAAGTAGAACATTTTTTTACCACTATTTCTATCCTTCACCTGTTTGAAGATTTTGTTATCAATGCTCTTTTCATCAAAAAACAAACTTTTTTCTGTTTTATTTTGGATAGTTTCTCTTGCTGTGTCTTCAAGTTTACTAATCTTTTTTTCTGCAGTGTCTAAATTGCTATTCGTTGTATTCATAGTATTTTTCACTTCAGGCACTGTAGTTTTCACCTCTGAAAATTCATTTTGAGTCTTTTTTATGTCTTCTATATCTCTGCTTAACTTTTGGAATATATGGACTATTATAATTGTCTTAATTTTCTTGCTTGCTGATTCTGACATGTTTGTCAGTTTTGGGCCTATTTTTGATTGGTTTTTCTCCTCCTGATGGGTTGTGTGTATATATACATTTTTTCCTCCTTGCATACCTGTTCAATTTTTGACTAGATGCTGGACATTTAAAATTTTACCTTGTTGGAGGCTTGATATGTTTGTATTCCTGTAAATATTTTGAGCATTGCTCTGGGATGCATGTAATTTACTTGGAACTGGTTTATACTTTTCGAGTCTTGCTTTTAAGATTTGTTAGGTGGACTAAAGCAGAGTTTGGTGTAGGGATAGTTATTCTTTACTATTGAGACAAAATGCTTCTCTGAGTCCTCAGGGCCCTGTGAATTAATCTGGCTTTTAGCAGCAGGCATTATTCCCCATCTTATCTCAGTGCTTGTATGGTTCCCTCCAAGTCTTTTTAGTGGTTCTTTTCCCAGCCTTGAGTAGTTTCCTCATATTCATGCTCTGTTGAACATTCATGGAAGTCTGTGTCAGGATATCTGTAGTTCTTTCTTTGCATCTGTCTCTGTCTCTGTCTCTGTCTTTTTCTCTCTCTGTCTGTCTCTGTTATACTCTGCCCTGAGAACTCTAGTCCTGTTGGTCTCCCTGGACAACGTGTTCTGTTTTTTTTTGCTTTGTTTTCTTTTTTAATTCAGGGAGGCTGCTGAGCTTTACCTGGAATCCCCCTGCCTGCTTTGAAGCCCTGGAAACCCCTTGGGCAATTAACTGGGACAATTGTAAGGGCTCACATAGTATATTTATTGTGTCCTACAGATTACTGTCCTTTGTTGTTAGATGTCCAGTGCTTTGGTATTGCTGCCTATATTTTGTCTACTTGGTTTTTTTCAGGCAAGATGGTAAATCTAGTTCCTGATTCTCCAGTTTGATTAGAAGAGGAAATTTGTTTTCCCTTCTTAACTGGGTTTTATTAAAAATTTTTTTTAAATTTATAGTTGTGGTAAAAGCCACATAACATGAAATTTACTATCTTAACCATTTTTAAGGATACAAGCCCAATCGTGTTAACTATGTGGACAGTTTTGTGCAACAGCCCTCCAGAACATTATCTTGTAAAAGTGAAACTCTGTACCCATTAAACAGCTCCCCATTACTTGTAGTCTGTGACAACCATCATTCTGCTTTCTATTTCTGTGATTTTAACTACTTTCGATACCTCATATAAGTGAAAATCATATAGGATTTGTCTTTGTTTCTGGCTTATTTTACACAGCATAATATCCTCAAGGTTTATTCATGTTGCAGCATGAGATAGATTTCCTTTTTTTCAAAGCTGAATATCATTCTGCCATATCTGTATACCACATTTATTTATCCACGTATCTGTTGATGGATATTTGGGTTGCTCCCACCAGTTAGCTATTGGAATAATGATGTTATAAACATGGGTGTACAAATACCTCTTCAAAACCCTGCTTTCAGTTCTTGGGATATAAACTCGGAGGTGGGATTCCTGGATTATATGGAAGTGCTATTTTTAATTTTTTGACAGAACTGCCATAGTGCTATAGAACTGCCACTGTACAGGTGCTTCCACCATTTTACAGTCTCAACAACAGTGCCCAAGGGTTCCACTTTTCTTAACCAAAGTTTTAAGCTTAGGTATTTTATATTTACCTACTTTTCTGTAGCCTAGGGCAATGGTGGCAGCTGTAGGGAAGGGGGACATTGTGGTGGGGAGGCCATTTGGGAATAACTCAGCCTAGGTATTGGGTCTTTTGTTAGAATCCTTGAGTTCTGGTCTTTTTAGAAAGCTTTCGGTGAATGTCGTCTTTAGCTAATTGGGAATCATATATTATTCCAGTAATGCTCAGGTTATTTCTTTAATTTATTATGGAGTCCAGGAGTCTTTCTTCAGGCAGAAAGAGTATTGTGCTATTTTTATTACTTCTATCAGAAGAGAGAAGAAGGAAGACGAGAATAACTACCGAGTTTGTTTCTATCTGTATTTGAGTGGAATAGTGACAATTATCAAGAATTTATCATTTTACAAGTAGAGCTTCTGGGGATTTGGCGAGCTGGGAGCTGAACCCTGGTGTGCCTTTTTGCTTTACCAGAGTCTTAGTAGTTTTCAGTGTTTTAATGCTTACTTGTGTATTTCCTTTTACTTGTTTTGTTTGCTGATAATAAATTTTCCGTTTTGCTATTTTTAATGTCCAAAGGAAGATATGTTTTTGCTCATTTCATCAGGTAATTTGGGAGAGAAATGCTGTGATGTCTGCTATCTAAACCTGGAAGTTCACTTAATTTCCAACCTTATATTGAAAATAATTTTGAAAATAATAATCCTGTTTTTGGTGCCATCTTGATGGCTCATAAAATTCTCAGATACAAGTATTTAAGTAAAAATATTTTAGTAAACAGTTTAAGATAACGAAGTGATTTAATTTATGCCATGGGTTGGGTTCAAGATAATAACCATAAATAAATACCTGTAGGTTAACAAATACATATTTGGGAAAGAGATTAATTAGTAATAGTTTCTTAAAGTATATTTGTCCTAAATCATTGTGTTCTTTGTAATTTTAGATGGTTGTTTGTGGATTTTCTGTCGTGAAATTAGATCATAAAAACAAAAAAACCCTGCTTAGTTTTTTAGGAAGAATATGAGGAAAGAAAGAATTTTTGGAATATTTTTGAGAATTAAAATTTTATAAAACACTCCATTATGTACCTGTAATCATCTTTTTAATTAAAAAAAATTTTTTTTAAAGTTTTATTTTTTCATTTTGAGGGAGAGAGAGAGAGCACGTGCGAGCGCACAAGCGGGGTAGGGGCAGAAAGAGAGGGAGAGAGAGAGAGAATCCCAAACAGGCACCATACTGTCAGTGCAGAGCCCGGTGCAAGGCTCAAAGTCATGAACCGTGAGATCATGACCATGAGTTGGCCGCGTAACCAATTGAACCACCCCAGTGTCTCTCTGTAATTATTGTTTAATGTCCTTTATCTCTTTTGTGTCCAAGTGCATAATTGAAGTTTTTTCCACTTAATGGCTATGATATGTAATATATTCTCTTGTCCTGTTCCCTTTGATCATAGTAGAGGGACATGGGACCAAGAAAGACCATATGGGTTACATGGGGATTATATTTATAATAAGGACATAATTTATACCTATAGATTTTATGATTAAAATAATTGGCCTGTAACAAAATTTAAAGCAATAATGATTTAACAAAATTATTACTATTATTTTTTAAAATATAATTTATTGTCAAGTTTGCTAACATACCGTGTATACAGTGTCCTCTTGGTTTTGGGGTAGATTCCTGTGGTTCATTGCTTACATACAACACCCAGTGCTCATCGCAACAAGTGCCCTCCTCAATGCGCATCACCCATTTCCCCCTTTCCCCTGCTCGCCACATCAGATCTCAGTTTGTTCTCTGTATTTAAGAGTCTCTTATGGTTTGCCTCACTCTCTGTTTGAAATTATTTTTCCCCTTTCCTTCCCCCATGGTCTTCTGTTAAGTTTCTCAAGTTCCACATATGAGTGAAAATGTATGGTATCTGTCTTTTTCTGATTGACTTATTTAACTCAGCATAATACCCTTCAGTTTCATCCACGTTGTTGCAAGTGGTAGGATTTCATTCTTTCTCATTGCCAAGTAGTATTCCATTGTATATATAAACCACATCTTTTTTATCCATTCATCAGTTGATGGACATTTAGGCTCTTTCCATAATTTGGCTGTTGTTGAAAGCACTGCTCTAAACATTGGAGTGCATGTGCCCTTATGAATCAGCACTCTTGTATCCTTTGGATAAATTCTGAGTACTACTATTGCTGGGTCATAAGGTAGTTGTATTTTTAGTTTTTTGAGGAACCTCTGCACTGTTTTCCAGAGCAGCTGCACCAGTTTGCATATTTACCAACAGTGCAAGAGGGTTCCCGTTTCTCCACATCATTGCCAGCATCTGTTATTTCCTGAGTTTTTAATTTAAGCTGCTCTGACTGGTGTGAGGTGGTATCTCAGTGTGGTTTTGATTTGTATTTCCCTGATGACGAGTGGCATTGAGCATCTTTTCATGTGTCTGTTGGCCATCTGGATGTCTTCTTTGGAAAAGTGTCTATTCATGTCTTCTGCCCATTTCTTCAGTGGATTATTTGTTTTTTGGGTGTTGAGTTTGGTTAAGTTCTTTATAGATTTTGGATATCAACCCTTTATCCGATATGTCGTTTGCAAGTATCTTTTCCCATTCTGTCAGTTGCCTTTTAGTTTCGTTGATTGTTTCCTTTGCAGTGCAGAAGATTTTTATCTTGATGAGGTCCCAATATTCATTTTTGCTTTTAATTCCCTTGCCTTTGGAGCAAGAAATTGTTGCGGCTGAGGTCAAAGAGGTTGTTGCCTGTTTTCTCCTCTAGGGTTTTGATGGTTTCCCGTCTCACATTTAGGTCTTTCACCAATTTTGAGTTTCTTTTTGTGTATGGTGTAAGAAAGTGGTCTAGTTTCATTCTTTTGCATGTTGCTGTCCAGTTCTCCCAGCACCATTTGTTAAAAAGACTCTTTTTTCCATTGGATACTTTTCCTGCTTTGAAAGGTTGGTTGGCCATACATTTGTGGGTCCAATTCTGGGGTCTGGGGTCTTCGTCGTCGTCTTCTTCTTCTTTTTTTAATCTTTATTTTTGAGAGAGAGAAAGACAGAGCGCAAGCAGGGGAGGAACAGAGAGAGGAGACACAGAATCTGAAGCAGGTTCCAGGCTCTGAGCTGTCTGCACAGAGCCCGACATGGGCTCAAACCCACGAACTACGAGATCATGACCTGAGCCGAAGTCGGACGCTTAAGTGACTCAGCCACCCAGGCGCCCCTCTGGGGTCTCTATTCTATTCCATTGGTCTATGTGTCTGTTTTTGTGCCAATACCATACTGTCTTCATGATTACAGCTTTGTAGTAGAGGTTAAAGTCTGGGACTGTGATGCATCTTGCTTTGGTTTTCTTTTTCAACATTACTTTGGCTATTTGGGGTCGTTTGTGGTTCTATAAAATTTTAGGACTGTTGTTCTAGCTTTGAGAAGAATGCCGGTGTAATTTTGATTGGGATTTCGTTGAATGTGTAGATTGCTTTGGGTAGTATTGAAAATTTAACAGTATTTATTCTTCCAATCCATGAACATGGAATATTTTTCCATTTCTTTGTGTCTTCTTCAATTTCCTTCATAAGTTTTCTGTGGTTTTCAGCATACAGATCTTTTATATCTTTGGTTAGGTTTATTCCTTGGTATTTTATGGTTTTTGGTGCAATTGTAAATGGGATCAATTTCTGGATTTCTCTTTCTGTTGCTTCATTATGGGTGTATAGAAATGCAACCGATTTTTGTACATTGATTTTGTATCCTGTGACTTTGTTGAATTCATGTATCAGTTCTAGCAGTATTTTGATGGAGTCTGTCGGGTTTTCTGTGTATATAGTATCATGTCTGCGAAAAGTGAAAGTTTGATTCTTCTTTGCCAAATATGATGCTTTTTATTTCATTTTGTTATTTGCTGAGGCTAGGACTTCCAACACTATGTTAAACTACAGTGGTGAGAGTGGGCATCCCTGTCATGTTCTTGATCTCACGGGGGAAGTTCTCAGTTTTTCCCCATTGAGGATGATACTAGCTGTGGGCTTTTCATATATGGCTTTTATGATGTTTAAGTATGTTCCTTCTATCCTGACTTTTTTGAGGGTTTTTATTAAGAAAGGATGTTGTATTTTATCAACTGCTTATTCTGCATCTATTGACAGGATCATATGGTTCTTACCCTTTCTTTTATTAATGTGATGTATCACATTGATTGATTTGTGAATATTGAACCAGCCCTACAGCCCAGGAATGAATCCCACTTGATCATGGTGAATAATTCTTTTTATATGCTGTTGAATTCGATTTGCTAGTATCTTGTTAGGAATTTTTGCATCCATGTTCATCAAGATATTGGCCTGTAGTTCTCCTATTTTGTGGGGTCTCTGTCTGGTTTGGGAATCAAAGTAATGCTGGCTTCATAGAATGAGTCCAGAAGCTTTCCTTCCATTTCTAGTTTTTGGAACAGCTTGAGAAGGATAGGTATTAACTCTTCTTTAAATGTCTGGTAGAATTCCCCTGGGAAGCCAGCAGGCCCAGGTCTCTTTTTTTGTTGGAAGATTTTTGATAACTGATTCAATTTCTTCACTAGTTATGAGTCTGTTCAAATTTTCTATTTCTTCCCATTTGAGTTTTGGTAGTGTGTGGGTGTCTAGGAATTTGTTCACTTCTTCCAGTGGTCCAGTTGTCCTGTTTGTTGGCATATAATTTTTCATTGTATTCTCTGATAATTGTTTGTATTTCTGAGGGGTTGGTTGTGATAAGTCCAATTTCATTCGTGATTTTATCTGTTTGGGTTCTTTCTCTTTTCTTTTTGAGAAGTCTAGCGAGGGGTTTATCAATTTTGTTTATTTTTTCAAAAAACTAGCTCTTAGTTTCATTGATCTGTTTTTTTAGATTTTGTATTATTTCTGTTATGATTATAACATTTAATATAATGTTATATTATATGTTAATTATTATTAACATATATTAATATATTAATAAATATATTAATGTTATATTAAATGTTAATATAACATATAATAATTTCTGTTATGATTATAATCATTATTATTTCTCTTCTTCTGCTGGCCTTGGGGTTTCTTTGCTGTTCTGCTTCTAGTTCCTTTAGGTGTGCTGTTAGATTTTGTATTTGGGATTTGACTTGCATGAGGATTATATTTATAATAAGGACACCATTTTACTTATAGATTTTATGATTAAATAATTGGCCTGTAACAAAATTTAAAGCAGTAATGATTTAACAAAATTATTTTTAAAAATGTTCCTCATATTTAGAATTAAAATTTATAGTTCCTTTGTTCTAATAGCTGGTTAGTAATTCAAACATGAAACAAAATGTAGCATTGTAATTCAAATAGTAAAAGCATAATGAGATATTGTCATATCATTTTCTTTTAGTGCAGAATAAATTCATGACAGGGAGTTTTGGAATGCAGACAGTGTATTGATCTGGGTATAAGTGTGTTCACTTTAATGTTTCATCAGGTTGTATATTATATGATTTATGTACTTGCTGTGTGTACATTACGTTTGAATCAAATTAAAGAAATTGCCATTAAAATATGAAGAAACTTACCTTCTTTTCTTTTCTCTTTCAAGGAAATGATTATTGACAGAGTAAATGGACAGGCTGTTCCTAGGTATTTGATATACGACATAATTAAATTCAATGTAAGTACCTTTTATAGTTTATAAAATTGCCCTTGAGATAATAGTTATATTTTTACACATAAAAAATGTTACTGCCGGGGTCCCTTGGTGGCTCAGTGAGTTAAGTGTCTGACTTCAGCTCAGGTCACGATCTCAGGGTTTGTGAGTTCAAGACCCGTGTCAGGCTCTGTGCTGACAGCTCAGAGCCTGGAGCCTGCTTCAGATTCTGTGTCTCCCTGTTTCTCTCTGCTCCTCCCCCGCTTGCACTCTGTCTCTCTCTTTCTTAAAGATAAATAAACATTAAAAAATTTTTTAAAAAGTGTTACTGCCTTAGAGATAGTAGGAAAGAAAAATTGTGACTGAGGTTACTCATATGAAATCTTAATTTTTTACATTTCTTTGTCTTTAGAGTTTTTTTAGATACTTCAGGTGAGTAAAGAAAAATAGTTTAACTGATAAATAAGACAGCATTTTATAGGATGTAAACTCTTGGTTTTAGTTATTCTATACCCACTTAAAAAAACAAATCCACAAATTTTATTACTGTTACTTAAAAAAAAGAGAGAGAAGCTGATTATGGGTGTTGAGCATGTAACTTGGGGGCATAAATATGTTATTCATGAGTACAGGCAGGAAACTTAAAACAAAATATAAAATTCTGTTATAAACAGATATCAAAAAATAGGAATTACATTCTCTACCCATGCTATAGTTTTAGACCAGCCCCCAAATCTGCCTGTTTAGTTTAATTTTAGTATCACTGTCTAGATTATTTAGACAATACAAGATGACTCTATAAATGCAAGAAACTCTTTCAACAGTGTACACCTACGAAAAGGTATAATCATTTCTCTAGACATACATTATTCAAATTGCATAGTCATTTAGTATTCAAAGCAGACCAAAAGCAATTAAGAATTCTGGACTTAAAAGTGTTGTCTAAGTATACGATTTTGAAGATTTATAACAAATTTTTAAAAGTTCTCTTTTGGGGTATGTATTTTACTTATTATTATTTTTTGAAGCTTATTTATTTTGAGAGAGAGAGTGCACACGCATATGAGTAGGGGGTGGCAGACAGAGACGGAGAGAGAGAGAGAATCCCGAGCAGGCCCTGAGCTGTCAGCACAGAGCCTGACGCTGGGCTCGATCTCATGAACTGTGAGATCATGACCTGAGCTGAAACCAAGAGACGAACGTTCAACTGACTGAACCACCCAGGCACCCCTGGGGTATGTATTTTATTTTTTTTATTTTATTTTATTTTTTTTTTAATTTTTTTTTTTTCAACGTTTTTTATTTATTTTTGGGACAGAGAGAGACAGAGCATGAACGGGGGAGGGTCAGAGAGAGAGGGAGACACAGAATCGGAAACAGGCTCCAGGCTCCGAGCCATCAGCCCAGAGCCTGACGCGGGGCTCGAACTCACGGACCGCGAGATCGTGACCTGGCTGAAGTCGGACGCTTAACCGACTGCGCCACCTAGGCGCCCCAGTATTTTAAATTACAGTATCAAGATTCAGGATTGCATTAATCCAGGTTACTTTAAAAAAGGCATTTTTTTTCCTGGAAATTTTCAATATCTATATCTATATCTATATCTATATCTATATCTATATCTATATCTATATCTATATTCAATATATATATTTGTGTTTGTGATTACTGTATTCCTCAAAAGTAATGCTTTCCAGAATTGACTATTCTTATCACAGATTTTGGAATAATGTTCATTGGCCCATAATGAGACATAAAGGGTGGTGGTTGCATTGTTTTGTTGTGATTGGGGAAGTTTTGTCTTCTTTGCTTTTTGACATTGAGCTCTGCTTTAATATGTGTTCAGTGCAGGTTCACTTCTTAGCCTGGGAACTTTGACAATAGCCTTCTAATTCTTTAAAAAATAAATATGAGAAGTTTCAGTGTATACAAAAGTATAGAGAATAATTTAAGGAATATACATGTATTAACCACCAGATATGTTGAAGCTTAACATTTTGTCATTTTTACCTATTTTTTAAGATAAGAAATAAATCATTACAGATCTAGTAGAAGTTTCTTGTGCACACCTCTCTCATCCAAAACAGGACGACCTTTTACGCAGAAGAAACTTCTACCCTGTATTTGATATTTGTTATTTTCATGAATGTTTTTAATACCTGTACTGTCTATGTGTGTGTCCATAAAATAATATGGTATTGTGGTGAGAGGTTTCTAGTGTTATATAAATGCCATTGTACTGTACTGTGGTACTCAGCATTTTGGTCCACATTATTTTGTTGAGATTTATCTGTATTAATACATATAGGTTTAGTTCATTCACTTTAATTAGTATTGAGTATTAATTTGCATAAACATATAAAAATTTTTTTTCCTTTTGAACATTTGGGTTTCCATATTTTGCTGTTATACAACTATTGAACAGTTTTATATATTCTTGTGTGCATATCAGAGTTTGTCTAGGACAGTTTTCATTCTTGGGATGTAAACACCTGAGATGTGTTTTTAAAAAGTACAGTTCCTCACTCCTGCCTATGATATAGAAACCTACATCACAGAGATTCTGAATTGGCAACTTGAGGTGTATTTGCTACCTTCTTGAATTCCTCTCAGAAGTAGGTGTAACAGCTTACCACAGTTGGTATTATCAGACTTGAAAATTTTTGCTAATTGGATGCGTATGAAATGGTATTTCATCTTTTTTTAATTTGCTTTTCCCATATTACTAATGAAGTTAAGGCATTTCAAACGTTCATTTTTACTTATTTGGATTTTTTAGTGTGTGATTTAATTGTAAGTTGAATAATTTTCTAATTTTGTTATTTGGTTGTCAATCTTAATGTGTAGGAATTAATTATTCTGGATTCTAATACTTTTTGGTTATGTATGTGACAGTATCTTTTGCAGATTAGTATCTAATGATGCACAGAAGTTTTTCATTTTAATGAAATCAAACTTACTGGACTTGAAAGTTTGTGCTTTTGCATCCCGTTTAGGAAATTCATCCATATTTTTCTGTGATATGATTAGGTTATGCTTTAACTCTCTAGGGCTGTAATTATTTACTCAATAAATATTTATTGAGTGCCTATTGCCATATTTCATTGGTTTTAAAGTCACATTTCCCCCCACATTTCTGATATTAGTATATATTTATAATTGAAACCATCATATATTTAATTCCTTAATTTAATATGGAGCCTTGATGATTAGCCAGCTTATTTTGAATCACGAAGTCAAGGTCACTATTAGAAAAAAGTAATTTTTTTAAATAATTGTTAAAAATCCTTTTAGTTCCCTTATTTTGTACAAGAATTTCATTAATCATCTTTTATATGTATTGTTCTAGGTATTGGATATGCATAGGTGAATAAGACATAATTTCTGGCTTTCAGGGAGTTTGTAATAGAGTACACTGGCCTCCAAAGAAGGCTGTTATCACAGATTTGAGAAGAATTTTTCATGTTTGTGTTTATGTATTCAGTTTTTGTCTGTGTTATAACATATACAGTTGTACATGTATGCAATTCATTAGAAATTAACATGCATATATTATAAACATTTGTTAGGTATGTATTTAGATTGGGTACAAAATCAAGAGAAATTTGTGGGCCACTGGACTCATGGACGAGGAATAAATGTAAAGAATTATGATAGTATAACAACAATGCAGGTATGTTAGGGATATAGAAATGTATGAAAGGCACTAGAGAAGTGAGAGTATTTCAGTTTAGCCAGGGTGTAGTTGAGTTACTGAAGTGTTGACTTGCAGATAGAGAAAGTTACATGGATTAATTTTGAAGGATAGAATCATGGATGTCAGGAGCATTGGGTGGTTGTTAGTGTACTTGATGTCTGAGGAGATATGGGACACAGCAGGAAATGCAAATGGATTGGGGTCAGGTGACTTGAATAAGGCATTTTAGCTTAGTTCTGTAATAGGGCACTCTTGATTCGTTTTAGTTATGTTCATGATAGGCTCACACTTTTATTGTTTTGAAAGATGAACCACAGTGGCAGCTTAGATAGTATTTTGAAGTGAGAAAGAATTCAAAACTAGAAGGCCAGTTAGTTAATAGTTACTGAGTTCTTCCTGTTGTCTGTTTTCAATGATTTACCATCTATCAACTGCCTCCTTTAGTATAGGCAGCATAGATTTGCAGATGAACCTGCTTTCAGCTTTTTCTTGTTGCTTTGATGAATTTATGTATACATACTTTGAAGTGAAAAGTATTTAGGAGAGAATTAAGACAACTTACATATTTGTAAACAGTTGTTAGGCTTTTTATTTAAAAAAGGAGGACTTACTTGTTCCACATTAATTTTATAGGGATCTGAATTCATCTAATAGGTATAATAAATAAGCCTAACATTTTAGGTTTTTCAGCCTTATTGATGATGTAGGTGGTATGGGAAAGATTACACATGAACTTTGTGATCATTGACTAACATTTCTTCAATACATACCTTTTACAAACAGTTGTATGCCTTTATGTAAAGGGAACATATACTACCTCATATCTAGGGCTTATTATTCTTTGCTGAGTATCAAAATTGTCATCCTTTCAAAGCTGAGAAAAAGTCATTCTCAAGGCATATTTAATGTCTACAGCTTAAGCAAATGCTGCCACCCTTTTGTAAGCATTAGGTTGTATAAACGTTATGTTGGGTGATATAGATTAGGGAAGAGGAAGAAGATGAAAAGGTGAGAAAAATTCATGGAAGGGTGTTCCATCTGCAAAATAAAAAAGAGGGGTACTTGATATGAGGTGATGTTACTTATCTGGATGATACTGTCACCAGATGAAATGTTATAAACTATATTTGTCTATACCATTTGGATAGTTTAAGCCCCTACCTTCAATTTATGTAAAAAGTATATGCACTCTTTTTATTCCATGGTTCAAATCATAGATACCACTTATATGGACCATGTTGTATATATACTGTATATAGAGAACTTTATAACTGTATAATTGAATATATTATGGAAACTTTGTTCTAGATTAGTTTTCAGAGTTGAGAATGTATTTGTCTAATAATTATTTTCTACTTGTTGATGTATTAGCACTTTAAGCAACAAAAAACATTATAGGCGACTGTGTTGCTTATTTTGATATGTTATTTGCTTATACTTTCCTGAATTATGTGGATTTTAGTTTTATACCGGTTTTATTTGTTCATATAATTGTACTAATTCAAATAATAAAAATGATTAGTCAGTATATTAACACTTTAATTCAGATGTGAAAACTTCAGTTTATATTGGAGAATATCGTATCATTCTTATACTATTTCATGCATTTATAATTTAAATAACTCTTGTGTGTCTATATGTGTGTGTTTAGGTGTGTTTATTAGTCAAATTAGGACTGACATGTGGTTGTGCAGTCTGTGCACTGGACAACTTTAAAGATGCTCCTTACATAGACTGCTATGTACATTGTGATGGCTTTAATAATTATGCTGATAAAATAGTTTTTAGTATTGAAATTGAAATAATTGTCTCATTTGATTCAGGCACAGCCAGTTGGAGATTGTGATTTTAATATTCGTCTGCAGTGTATAGAAAGAGAAATAATAAGTCCTCGACATGAAAAAATGAAGACTGGGCTCATTGACAAAACACAGGAACCATTTAGTGTCAGAAATAAGCCATTTTTTGACATCTATACTTCAAGAAAGGTAAAATTTTCTAATTAGTCCTTACAGTGTGTCATAATTCAGCTTGTGAGAGGATTATGAATGACATATTACTGCCCAGTTGTCTTGATTTTTCCAGAAATTATTTTAATTGAATATAGCACTATTCTGGACAAACTTGTGCAATTCCCAAGTCTTCTCCAGAGTAAGATTCTCAGTGATGGAAACTTAAACTAGGTTCCTTTCTTGTTTCTCATAATAGTTTTTGATTCATGGCTGTTGGTCTATGTTATGTTTTTTAAAAAGCTGTAGACAGTAAAGAATGAGATAGAGTGAAAATTACCTGTTATGCCTTCTGAAGGTCACCAACCACCAGTGGTTGGTACTTACTCCTATTTAAAAAAGCATTTGCATACGTACATATATTGAGGGTTTTCTTTTGTTTCTTTCTGTTGTTTTGACACTTAAAATGCATCATTCTGGGATTGTTGTTTTCTTTACCTAACAGTGTGGCTTGGAAATATTTCCAGGTTAGTGCTTAGAGATTTGTCTCATTATTTTTAACTACTACATAGTATTTGACAGTAAAGATGCACCATGAAATTATTATATTTTGGAGAAGGGGTGGTTATGATAGAATAATATAGGAAGTATAGCAACATCTGCAAGTATGCGTTTTAAACTCTTTTCTAATATAATCCCACATGCTAGATGATGTAAATTTTTGTAGTATTTTACCTGCTTCTGCTCATGTCCACTTAATTTGGAATGAGCCCTTGGATATAATAGCTACAGTAATCCCAGCACTGTCCAGTGCCTATCATTTTTCATGTCAATGAATACAAAGTTATTATTCTATTTTTATGGAATTTTTGCATAACACCTGCTTGGCATGGAACTCTTGGTTGATCCCTGCTGCCATGATCTTCCCACAGCTCACTGCTTGCCTTTTGTGTCTGTTTTGGCAGCAGGGATGTTAAAGGGGTATCTATTTCTGTGCCCTGCCCAATCTGTAGGGTAAGGGTAAGGATAAGGTTGATAGACACTTAACATGGACTATGTCATTGGTGAAAATTTGCTAACTGGAGCAATGCATTCTTATAGAAACACTTTCTAAATTATAAATCAGTGTAAAAGTTGAGCAGAGGCCACATGGTTTCAGTTTGCATTCATTTTTTAAAAAAACTAACTTGACAGCTTGTGCTGTCATAATTCAAGTTCAACATTTAAGAAAATGTCTTAGATCATACAGTTTCTTTAGTTACAATCAGTGCTACTTAGAAATATTTGCAGTGGATTACTATTAGAACTGTTCTTAAGGGGGGCGCCTGGGTGGCTCAGTCGGTTGGGCGTCCGACTTCGGCTCAGGTCACGATCTCGCGGTCCGTGAGTTCGAGCCCCGCGTCGGGCTCTGGGCTGATGGCTCAGAGCCTGGAGCCTGCTTCCGATTCTGTGTCTCCTTCTCTCTCTGCCCCTCCCCTGTTCATGCTCTGTCTCTCTGTCCCAAAAATAAATAAACGTTAAAAAAATAAAATTTAAAATTAAAAAAAAAAAAAAAAAAAAAAAGAACTGTTCTTAAGGGATGTGAAGCAGTTAGGTTGAACAACTTTTCATGTAGTTTTTCACTAGAAAAACCTGTTTGTTTTTTTTTAAACACTTAGCTTATATAACCCCTAAAAAATTCTAAGATACTCTTTTTTTTAAAGGAATTCTAGGGGTGCCTGCGTGGCTCAGTCAGTTAAGTGTTAGACTCTTGATTTCGGCTCAGGTCATGATCTCACAGTTCATGAGTTCGAGCCCCACATCAGGCTCTGCACTGACAGCACGGAGCTTGCTTGGGACTCTGCCCCTCCCCTGCTGACGTGCGCGTGTGCATTCTCTCTCAAAATAAGTAAACTTAAAAAAAAAAATTAAAAGAATTCTAGTATGTGGAATTTTAAGTATAACTTCCTCCTCTCATTTTCCAGTTCTGTTGTTTTTTTTTTGTTTGTTTCATGTAATAAAGAAGAAAAGCACATTTTGTAGCAGAGTTGGTCTAAAGGGTAAGACTACAGCAACACCAGTTATAGGATAGTAGCTACATGTAACAGATGATTGCTGTAGAGATTCTTATTATTTTTATCATTACTAATGGGAATGGGTGAGATAGTGATATTATGAATAATAAAGCATTTTTGAGAGAATTATGTATCATTTTTTATGAGGAATGCTAGTTTTTATGTGGATTTAAACAAAATTTACAACTATGAAGAATGCACAGAAATGTGTAGAATAATAGAATTTTATTTCTATATATCTTTAAAATCTTGGAGATAACTTTGATTTTAGGACTTAACATAGCTCTGTTAACAACCTACTCATTTTGTCATTTGATCTGTCAAGTCCAGTGAAGAGATAATGAGTTGTTCAGTTTTTAACTTTAGTATACATAATTAGAATACAGCATCCAAAATAGTAAAAACAAATAGCAGCTTCTCAGATTACAGCTTATTTGTATTTACAGCTTGTTTGTATTTACAGCTTGAAGGCCAATTAAAAAAGAATTATTTGAATGGATTAATATGTTTATAAAATTTTTAAAGTCACACAGCAAAAAGTTTCTATGAAAGTTTTCTATTCATTTATCACATCAGAAGAATAACCATTGCCATTAGCTTATAACTGTATCCATCAGAATTTTCCTATGCATATATAAGCAAATACATTTACTATTCTTACCAACCTTATCCAAGAGATGATTCTTAACACACCATTCTATGCTTTTATTCTTTCTTTCTTTTATTCTATTCTTTGCTTTTTTTACTTAATATATTTTGAGTCCCCTTACCCCAGTATTGGTATGTAGAGATAGTCCCCCCCTTTCCTTTTTTTTTCACAGATGCAAAGATTTTCATCTTATCAGTACCATAATTTAAGTATTCCATAGTCTTAGACATTTGAGTTATTTTTAGACATTGGAGTTATTTTTAGTCACTTGATAGGTTTTTGTTTGTTTTGTATATGAATATCCAATTATTTCTGCACCAGTTATTGAAGAGACTGCCCTTTTTTCATTGACTTGCTTTTTGCACCTTTATGAAAACTAAGTTGTCATGGAATGTCTGGGTCTTTTTCTAGATTCTGTTCTGTTCCCTTGATTGTATTTGTCTGTCTTTACACTAGTACCACACTGTCTTGATTACGTTTCAGATTAAACCTTGAAATGAGATAGGATTAACCTTCCAACTTTCTAGGCCTTAGCATTTTCATGTGAATTTTAGAATAAGTTTGTCAGTATCTACGAAGTGCATGCTGGGATTTGGATTGGAATTGCATTGAATATATAGATCAATTTGGGGGAGAAGATTTGATACCCTAACAGTGTTGAGTTTTCCAGTTTATCAAACTGGTATTTCTCTCCTTTTATTTAGGTCTTTAATTTCAGAAAATTTTTCTGTTTAAACAGATGAACATAAGGGAAGAAAAGCAAAAATAATATAAAAACAGGGAGGGGGACAAAACATAAGATACTCTTAAATACAGAGAACAAACTGAGGGTTGCTGGAGGGGTTGTGGGTGGGGGGATTGGCTAAATGGGTGATAGGCATTGAGGAGAACACTTGTTGGGATGAGCACTGGGTGTTATATGTAGGGGATGAATCACTGGATTCTACTCCTGAAATCATTATTGCATGATATGCTAACTAACTTGGAGTAAATTAAAAAAATAAAATAGAAAAAAAAGAAATTTTTGTGGTTTTACTCATCTGACTTTTTTCAGATTGATTTCATACTCTTTGATATATTATAAATAGTATTTAAATTTTTCAATTTTTAATTGTTGATAACATATAGTAATACATTGATTTTTGTATATTGATTTTTTCTTGCAGTCTTGCTAACTCACTTATTACTTTACTAGATTATGTTTTTAATTATTTGTTTTTGAGAAAGAGAAAGAGAGAGAGAGAGAGAGAGAAAACACAAGTGGGGGAGGGGCAGAAAGAGAGGGAGACACAGAATCTGAAGCAGGCTCCAAGCTCTTAGCTGTCAACACAGAGCCTGACATGGGGCTTGAACCCACGAAGTATAAGATAATGACCTGAGCTGCAGTCAGACTCTTAATGAACTGAGCCACCCAGGTTCCCATGTACTAGCTTTTTATAGATTCCATCATATCTTTTTACATAGACAGTCATGTCCTCTGCAAAACAAAACAAAACAAAAAAGGGCACATTTAGTTTTCCTTTCCAATCTGGATACCTTTTTATTTTTTCTCTTGCCTTTTTATACTGGCTAAGAGCCTCTTATTTAATGTTGAATACAGGTAGTGAGAGTGATACAGCCATATTTATTCCTTTTCTTTGGAGCAGGAAAAGTCTATTTTAACTATTAAGGGTGCTGTTACCTGTAGGACTTAGCAGATGCCTTTTATACAAGTTTTTAAATTTGAAAGCTGTTGATTTGGGGGGCACCTGGGTGGCTCAGTCAGTTAAGCATCCAATTTTGGCTCAGGTCATGATCTCACAGTAGTTGGGTTTGAGCCTTGTGTTGGGTTCTGTGCTGACAGCTCAGAGCCTGGAGCCTGCTTGGCTTTCTGTGTCTCCCTCTCTCTCTCTGCCCCTCCCCTGCTAGTACTCTCTCTCTTTCTCTCTGTCTATCTCTCTCTCTCTCAAAAATGAATAAAAACATTAAAAAGCATTTTTAAAAATAAGAAAAAAAAGCTGTTGATTTTGGTATACAGACTTTATTTTTCCAGTTCTCACTATATTTTGTTGTTTATAATAATTCTTCAGTTGATTCTCTTGGATTTTCTAGGTATTCAATCATATTAAGTATAAATAGACACAGTTTTATTCTTTAGATTTTTAATATATTTTTCTCTTGTCTGATTCAGTTATGCATGAATACAGATTTAAATTGTAGTGATAGTTATAGGGATCTTGTTCTTGATTTGCATGGCGGTACTTCTAGTGTTGCTTACAAGTATATGTTGCCTCTGAGTCTGAAATCTATTTTATCAGGTTAAACAAGTATCTGGTTCTATTTTGCTGAGTTGTTTTACTTTTAAAAGCTGAAAGATTTATGCAGTCCGAAGAGAAACCAGAATATTGAGTTGTTTTACTTTTACTCAAGAATAGGTATTTATGGGGCGCCTGGTAGCTCAGTCAGTTGGGCGTCCTACTCTTGATTTTGGCTCAGGTCATGATCTCGTGGCTTGTGACATTGATCTTCACATGGGGCTCTTTGCTGGCGGTGTGGAACTGGCTTAAGATTTTCTCTTCCTTTCTCTCTGCCCCTTTTCCCTGAGTGTGAGCTTTCTCCCAATGTAAATAAATAAACATTAAAAAAAAAGGTATTCAGTATTGCCAAATGACTTTTCATCTATAGATATAATACAATTATCTTTTTCTGTTAGATTTATTTATCTCATGAGTTATATGAAAATACGTCCTAATATGATAAGTCCTACTTAATGTATTGTTACTATTTTTGAAGACTTCATTATTATTGTTATTTCTTTTCTTTACAGCAGTTTGGTTCACAACTTTTTTTTTTTTTAAGTTTCACATTTTTATTTAAATTCAAGTTAGTTAACATATAGTGTAGTATTGGTTTCAGGAGTAGAATTTAGTGATTCATCACTTACATACAACACCCAGGGCTCATCACAGCAATTGCCTGCCTTGATCCTCATCACCCATTAAACCTATCCTCCTGTCCAGTTCCCTTCCAGCAACCCTTGGTTTGTTCTCGTTAGTTAAGAGTCTGTTTTCTGGTTTGCTTCTCTCTCTTTTCTCCCCCTATGTTCATTTGCTTTATTTCTTAAATTCTGAATATAAGTGAAATCATATGGTATTTGTCTTTCTCCGACTTATTTTGCTTTGCTTAGCATAATACTCTCTAGTTCCGTCCATGTTGTTGCAAATGGTAAGATTTCATTCTTATGATGGCTGGGTGATATTCCGTTGTGTGTATGCATATATATACACCACATCTTCTTTATCCATTCATCAGTCAATGGACATTTGGGCTCTTTCCATAATATAGCTGTTGTTGATAATGCTGCTGTAAACATTGGATTGCTTGTACCCCTTTGAATCTGTATTTTTGTATCTGTTGGGCAAATACCTAGTAGTGCCATGGCTGGATTATATTGTAGTTTCATTTTTCACTTTTAAGGAACCTCCATATTATTTTCCAGAGTGGCTGCACCGGTTTGTATCCCCACCAAGAGCATAAGGGAGTTACCCTTTCTCTGCATCCTTGCCAACATGTGTTGTTTCCTTGTGTTGTTAATTGTAGCCATTCTGACAGGTGTGAGGTGATATCTCATTGTAGTTTTGACTTGCATTTCCCTGATGATGAGTGATATTGAACATTTTTTTTCATGTGTCTTAGCTATCTGGATGTCTTCTTTGGAAAAATGTCTATCCATGCCTGCTGTCCATTTTAATTGGATTATTTTTTGGGGGTTTGAGTTTTATACATTGTTTATAGATTTTGGATACTAACCCTTTATCAGATATGTCACTTGCAAATATCTTCTCCCATTTCGAAGGTCGCCTTTTAGTTTTGTTGGTTGTTTCCTTTTCTGTGCAGAGCTTTTTATTGTGAAGTCCCAATAAGTTCATTTTTGCTTTTGTTTCCCTTGCATCAGGAGACATATCTAGTAAGAAGTGGCTATGGGTGATAGCAAAGAGGTTACTGCCTGTGTTCTTCTCTCAGATTTTGGTGGTTTTCTGTCTCGCATTTAGGTCTTTTATCCATTTTGAGTTTATTTTTGTGTACGGTGTAAGAAAGTGGTCCAGTTTTATTCTTCTGCATGTTGCTGTCCAGTTTTCCCAGCACCATTTGTTGAAGAGACTTTTTTCCATTGGCTACTCTTTCCTGCTTTGTCAAAGATTAGTTGACCATATTGTAGTGGATCCATTTCTGGATTTTCTATTCTGTTCTATTCATCTCTGTGTTGTTTTTATGCCAGTACCATACTGTCTTTTATCACTTCAGCTTTGTAATATGATTTGAAGTGTGGAATTGTGATGCTTACAGCTTCGCTTTTCTTTTTCAAGATTGCTTTGGCTATTTGAGATCTTTTTGGATTCCATACACATTTTTGGATTGTTCTAGCTCCATGAAAAATGCTGTTGGTCTTTTGATAGGGATTGCATTAAATGTGCAGATTGCTTTGGGTAGTGTAGATATTTTAACAATATTTGTTCTTCCAATCCATGAGCATAGAATGTTTTCCCATTTCTTTGTGTTATCTTCAGTTTCTTTCTTCAGTGTTCTATAGTTTTGGGAGTACAGATTCCTTACCTCCTTGTTAGGTTTTTTTTTTTTTTTTTTTACCTCCTTGTTAGGTTTATTCCTAGGTATCCTATGGTTTTTGGTGGAACCGTAAATGAGATTGATTCCTTGATTTCTCTTTCTGCTGCTTCATTATTGGTATGTAGAAATGCAACAGATTTCTAGATACTTATTTTGTATCCTGCAACTTTACTGAATTAGTGTAGCAGTTCTAGTAATTTTTTGGTGGAGTTTTTCATGTTTTCTACATAGATTGTCATGTTGTCTGCAAATAGTGAAAGTTTGACTTCTTCCTTGCTGGTTTGGATGCCTTTTATTTCTTTCTGTTTTCTGATTGCTGAGGCTAGGACTTCCAGTTCTATGTTAAATAACAATGGTGAGAGTGGACATCCCTGTCTTGTTCCTGAACATAGAGGAAAAGCTCTCAGTTTTTCCTCATCGAGAATGATATTAGCTGTGGGTCTTTCATATATGGCCTTTATTATCTTGAGGTATGACCTTTCTGTTCCTACTTTGTTGAGGTTTTTATCAAGAATGGATGCTGTACTTTGTCAACTGCTTTTTCTGCATCTATTGAGAGGGTCATATGGTTCTTACCCTTCCTTTTATTAATGTGGTATATCATGTTGACTGATTTGCAAATATTAAACTTCCCTTGTAATCCAGGAATAAATCCTACTTGATTGTGGTAAATGATTCTTTTAATGTACTGTTGAATTCGATTTGCTAGTATTTTGTTGAGAATTTTTGCATCCAACTTTACCTGAGATATTGGCCTGTAGTTCTCTTTTTTTAAGTGGAGACTTAGCTGGTTTTGGAATCAAGGTAATGCTGGCCTTGTAGAATAAATGTGTAAGTTTTCCTTCCATTTCTATTCTTTGGAACAGTTTGAGAAGAATAGGTATTAACTCTTCTTTAAATGTTTGTTAGAATTTCCCTGGGAAGACATCTGGCCCTGGACTTGTGTTTGTTGGGAGATTTTTGATAACTGCTTCAATTTCTTTACTGGTTATCAGTCTGTTCAAGTTTTCTATTTCTTCCTATTTCAGTTTTGGTAGTTTATGTTTATAGGAATTTATCCATTTCTTCTTGTTTGCCCAATTTGTTGACATACAATTTTTCATGATGTTCTCTTATAATTGTTTGTATTTCTGTGGTGTTGGTTATGATTTTGCTCATTAGTGATTGTATTTATTTTGGTCCTTTCTCTTCTCTTTTTGATAAATTTGGCTACAGATTTAACACTTCTACTCTTTAAAGAACCAGCTCCTGGTTTCATTAATCTGTTCCACTGCTATTTGTTTTTTGTTTTTTGGTTTTTTTTTTTCTATATCATTTATTTCTGCTCTAATCTTTATTATTTCCCTTCTTTTATGGGCTTTAGGCTTCACTTATTGTTCTTTTTCTAGCTCCTTTAGGTGTAAGGTTAGTTTGTGATTTTGAGAATTTTCTTGTTTCTTGGGGTAGGCCTATATTGCTATATACTTCTCTCTTATGATTGCTTTTGCTGCATCTCAAAGGTTTTCCACTGTCATGGTTTCATTTTCATTTGTTTCCATGTATTGTTGTATTTCTTCTTTAATTTCCTGGTTGACCCTTTCATTCTTCAGTAGGACATTCATTAAACTCCATGCATTTGTGGTCTTTGCAAATGTTTTCTTGTGATTCACTCCAAATTTCACAGCGCTGTGATTGGAAAACTTGTGTAATATGATCTGAATCTTTTTGTACTTGTTGAGGCCTAGTTGTTATCTGTTCTAGAGAATGCCCCATGTGCACTTGAAAGGAATGTGTATTCTGCTTTAGGATAAAATGTTCTGAATATAGCTGTTAAGTCCATCTGGTCCAGTGTGTGATTCAAAGTCATTATTTCCTCATTGACTTTCTGCTTAGATGATCTGTCCATTGATAAGTGGTATGTTAAAACTCCCCATTATTATTGTATTACTGTCAATGAGTTCCTTTCTGATTTTTATTTTATTTTTTTATTAAAATTATTTTAATGTTTTTTTTATTTCTGATAGAGTGAGTGAGAGCGTGGGGGAGGGGTAGAAAGCAAGGGTGACACAGAATCAGAAGCAGGTTCCAGGCTCTGAGCTATCAGACAGAGCCCAGTACTGGGCTTGAACCCATGAATCATGAGATTGTGACTCACGAGAGGCAGTGCCACCTCTTCCAGATGTGCTCCAAGAAGGGGGAACCATCTCTCCCAGTGCCTGCCAGGGCATCCTCAGATGGCACTGTCTGCTCCCAGGCTATCTGCCCTCCTTATCCACAGGAGCACTGCAGCGCCTGCTGGGTTCCACCACTGGCCACACCATGGGCCTCTAAAACTACACTCTTTGAGCTCCACTGGTTGTAAAAACTTCAGAAAATCAGCCCCTCTTGTTTTCCCAGTCAGTGGCTTTTGGGAGGTGTTTTCCTTGTGCGATCCCCTGTGTACTCCTCTTTCTCTCTCTCCCTTCCTCCCGTCTACAGCACCTGCAGTCTGTTTCTCTCCCAAACCATGTCTCTGCACTTCTACCTTTCACAATGTGGCCTTTTCTCTTCCTCCAGTTGTGCAGTTTGTTCTATAGTCCTCAGATCTATTTCTTGGGTATTCAGAATGATTTGATATTTATCTAGCTGTGTTTGAGGGATGGGGCAAGCCCAGGGTCCTCCTACTACTCAGCCATCTTAGCTCCTTCTCTCTCAGCAAAATTTAAAGCAAGGTACAGAGATTTCACTTACACCTGCTGCCACCACATATGCATGGTTTTTCACATTATCAACATTACTCACTGGAATGTTACATTTGTTACCACTGATGAACACACATTGACACCATAATCACCCGAAGTCTAGTTTGCATTAGGATTTATTCTTGGTGTTGTACATTCTGTAGGTTTGAACAAGTATATTAATAACATATCCATCAGGATAGTGTCATACAGAGTATTTTCATTGCCGTACCTATCTATGCTCTGCTTAATCATCCCTCTCTTTCCCCTGTCCCTTGGCAAGTTCTGATTTTTTGTTTTACCTTTTCTAGAATGTCATATAGTTGGAATCATACTACTTTATTTTATTTTTTGAATCACACTATTTTAGATCGATTTCTTTAATTTATTAATATGCCATTAAGTGTTGTTTCTATGTCTTTTTCATGGCTTGATAGCTCACTTTTTAGTGCTGAGTAATATTACATTGTCTGGACGTGCCACAGTTTATTTATCCGTTCACCTACTGAAGGATTCTTGGTTGCTTCCACATTTTGGCAATTATGTATAAAGCTGCTGTGAACACCCACGTGTAGGTTTTGTGTGGATATAAATTTTCAACTTTTTTTGAGTAAATACCAAAGAGCACAATAGTTCAGTTATATGGTAAGAGTATATTTAGTTTTGTAATCAACCGCCAAAATGGCTTACCATTTTGCATTCTTACTAGCAGTGAATGAGAGTTCCTGTTGTTCCACATCCTTCTCAGCATTTGATAATGTCAGTGTTTCAGATTTTGGCCATTCTAATAGGTGTGTAGTGATTATATATATATATATATATATATATATATATACACACACACACACACACACACACACAAATAATTTTTTTTTTAATTTGCAATTCCATAATGACATATGATGTGGAGCATCTTTTCATATGCTTATTTTTCATCTCTATAGCTTCTTTAGTGATGTGTCTGTTAAGGTCTTTGACCTATTTTTTAATTGATTTGTTCATTTTGTTATTAAGAGTCTTTGGATATTTTGGATAAGAGTCCTTATTAGATGTGCTTTTTCAGATATTTTTTCCAGCATGTGTTTTGTTTTCTCAAACCACATGGATCATGGATCAATGTCTTGATGGATCCGTGTCTTTGGTGTTATATCTAAGAAGGCATCACCATACCCGAAGTTGTCTAGGTTTTGTCCTACCTTATTTTCTAGGAGTTGCATAGTTTTGCTTTTTACATTTAGGTCTATGATTTATTTTGAGTTAATTTTTGTGAAGGGTGTAAGGTCTATGTCTAGATTCATTTTTTGGAATACGATAGTTGTTGTAGAACCGTTTATTGAAAAACTGTCTTTGCTCCATTGTATTGTCTTTGTTCCTTTATCATAGATCAATTGATTATATTTATGTGAGTCTGTTTCTGGGATCTGTGTTTTGTTCTGTTGATCTGTTTGTCTATTCTTTTGCTAATACTACACTATGTTGATTACTGTAGCTTTATAGTGAGTCTTAAAGTCAGGGAGTGTCAGGCCTCCAACTTTATTTCTTTGTTTTCAACATTATGTTGGCTGTTCTGGGTCTTTTGCCTCTCCATATAAACTTTAAAGTCAGTTTGTTGATATCCACAAAATAATTTGCTGGCATTTTGATTGGGATTGCATTGAATCTATAGATCAAGTTGGGAAGAACTGACATTTGTCACTGTTGAGTCTTCCTGTCCATGAACATGGATTATTTCTCCATAGTGTATTATTTTTAAATGATGTAATGAATGGTTTTTTTTCCTAGCATTGTATTTAGGATTTTTGTATTGATGTTAATAAGTGATCTTGTTCTGTAACTCTTTGGTAACTTTTACATCAATGTTCTACTCCACAAAAAGAACTTAGGATTTTTTCTTCTGTTCTGGAGTAGTTTTAATAGCATTGGAATTATCCAGTTTTGATGGATTTTATGGAATTCTCCCATGGACTATTTGAGTCCTAGTGTTTGGGGTTGGGTTAACAGATACTGGACTTCCTCTACTTCTCCTATGGAAATTGGTTTGATTAGATTTTTTTCTCTTCTTGAGTCTGTTTTAGTAAATTATCATTCTTTCTTTATTTTTTTTTTTTAAGTTTATTGATTTATTTTGAGAGAGACTGAGCATGAGCAGGGAAGGGGCAGAGGGAGAGAGAGAGAGAGAGAGAGAGAGAGAGAGAGAGAATGTCCAAACAGGCTTTGTGCTATCAGTGCAGAGCCTGACAGGGGGCTCGAACCCATGAACTGTGAGATTGTGATGTGGGCCAAAATCAAGAGTCTAACACTTAACTGACTGAGCCAACTAGACTTCCCTGTTTTGGTAAATTATCGTTCTTAGCAAAATAGCCATTTTATTGATATTTTAAAATTAACTGTATATAGTTGAGGAAAGTAATTGATGATAAGACTTTAAATTTCTTTTGTTTTTGTGGTTATTTCCTATCAGGATTTATTAGTTGAATATTTGTTTCTTTGCTTTTTTCTGAATAATGGTAGCTATTTAAGTTTTTTCCCCTCCACAATAAACCAGCTTTCTTTTGTTTCTTACTTCTGCTCTTTTCCTAAGCAAAACTTACTTTTATTATTTATTAATCTTTGGTTTGTATTTCTCTTTATTGTCCTTTACTATCTTTTTAGTTGGGCAATTGAATTCATTAACTCTCCTTCTTTTCTTATAGATATTAGTACTTTAAAATTTCCTTCTGCGCCTGCCATACGTAGTCTGATAACTAGAATAGGATACTGAGTAACTTTTGTCATGTTTTTAAGAAGTCTGCAATTTTGTTTTCTTTTTTGCTTTTTTTCATGCTTGTTAAAGAGTTTTGAAATTTCAAGGTAGAAGTCTTTATTTTCTGAATTTGTTATTTTAAATTTTATCGTGTTAAGGTGAAAGGATATTATCTGTATATTCTGCTTTTTGGAATTTATTATAAGGTGTTATCAATTCTTGGGACTGTTTCACAGACCCTTTAAAAGGTGTTATCAATTCAGAGTAAAGATTTATATATGTCAATCAAATTTGCCTTACTAATTATGTTTTTGTTTTAGCCTTTATATTCATATTTATTTTTGGCTCAGTTGATCTGTCATAGACTAAGTGAGGTGAATGAAATCTTCCTAACACTAGTGGCTGTTTAATTATAGTGTCTTCTAAAGTTTCTTCATGAATATTCATACTGTGCTTTTTGGTGATGATAATTTCATAGATAATTATTTCTTCATTTGGATTTATATTCCCTTAGACTTATAAAGGTTTTTTTTTTTGTCTTGACTTTTAAGATTGTGACTAATATTGTGAGCCTTGTTTCTTTTTGTTTGTTTTTGCCTTTATTTATCATACTACTTCAAAGGTTTTTTGAATCTTATTATTTTAGGTATGTGCTTTGTATACAGTGAAGTTTTGTTTTCCTTTGTGATCCACACTGTAACACTTCTGTTATTTAGAATTTTAAACAGCTTTATTGAGATGTAATTGTGTATCGCACAGTCTACTCATTCAAATGTACAATTTCAATAAATTCAATTTAGTGTGCAATTCAGAGTTGTATGATCACCACCACAGTCAACTTTGGATCATTTTTCATCGCCACCAAAAGAAACTCTGTACTTGTTAGCAACCATTCCCTAATTCTTCCAAACTTCTGGCCTTTGGCAGCCACCAGTCTATTTTCTGTCTCTATAGATTTGACTATTTGGGGACATTTCATAGAAGCTGAATCATTCAAAATGTGGTGTTTTTGTGCCTGATTTCTTTCATATAGCATAATGTTTTTAAGGTTCATCCATGTTGTAGCATGAATCAGTATGCCATTCCTTATTATGGCCCCCAAAATATTTCTTTGTGTGGATATATAACTTTGTTTATCTATTCTTCAGTTGATGGACATTTTTAGTTGTTTTCACTTGGTGGTTATTGTGAATAATGTTGCAACAAACATTTCTGTCCAAGTTCTTACTTACATGGACATGTGTATAACTCTTTTATTTTTTTAACTGATGATTTATTCCATTTACATTTATCCATGTGAAAAATATATTGGATATTGATGCTTTTATTGTGTTGTTTTCTCTTTTCATAGTTAACCACAGGTCTTTCATTCTGCTGTTAAAATGTGTGTTGGTGCCTGCATTTCTAGTTTTCTGGTATTTGGGTTGTCTGTATTTTTGTTTTAGTGATTAATTTCACAGTTGTATCTTTCTATGATATCTTTAGTTTTGTATTTCTTTAAATATTACCTATTAAATTCCTACCTATGCATAATATAAGTCTTTGTTCTTTTACTCCCATTTCTCCACTATTAGTTTTTAATAAATGATATTATTTTCCTACTGTGAAGTATACTTATATTCTACTACTTGATTTGTTAACATTAAATTCCAAAGATGGGAGTTCCAACCCATCATTTCTCCTTTTTTTTTCTCTCAATTTTTATTTATATTATTTTCATATTATTGGGGTAGATGATATTTACTTTCTGTTTTTTCTTCCTAATCCCCACATTTATTTTATAGCTAATTATGCTTTACTGCTTTGATAATAGTACTCCTTTTCCCATTCTTGCTTAGCTGAAGTTTTAACTCCTAGTAGTTTTCTCAAGAATATTTCATGAGAACAGTGATCCCTTAGTTCTTGCATGTTTAAGAGTGTTTACTTGTTGTCATTTTTATTTTTGAAGGGTTGTTTAAAGGAATATAAAAATCCTGGCTCATGCTTAACCTGTGAGTGTTCCACTGTATTCTAATATTTAATGTTGTTGTGAAGCAATAAGATGCCATCTGATTTTTTGTTTCTTCCCCCCTCCATTTTAATTAACTTAATCTTTTTGTTTCTTTGCTCAAAAGATTATTTTTTCATCTTTAAAGTTCACTAACTTCCTAGATATGTCTTGGAGTTCACTGTTCTAGGTCAGTTTTCTCTGTTACTTATGCCCTTCTTAATATGCAGATTCAAGTTTTAAGTTTATTGTTTATATTTAAATATTTGTGATGTTATACTGATTGGTTTTCCTCTTTGGACATTTTGGCTATGTTCATATTGTGTCTCTTTTTCCATCTTCCAAGGCATCAGTTCCAAAACTTTAGTGTGGATCTGAATTGTCTGGAGGGCTTGTTAAAACAGACTGTTGGGTTCCATTTCCAGATTTTCTGACTTTAGTAAATCTTTGGTGGCATGAGAAATTGCGGTTTCTCTCAAATTCCCAAGTGAAACGCAACTGCTTGTCCACGGACCCTGCTTTGAGAACCATTGCTCTAAATCTAATATTGGTGCTCTGATCCCTTTAATTTCTTTTTCCTTTGTTCTGTTTCATTTTGTTGTGTCCTTTAAATCTCCATTCTCTTATTCTTTGTTCTATATTATTGTTCTATATTTGCTATATTCTTTCATTTCTGTGCTGATGATTTTTCCCTTGAACTATTTTCCTGTGTTTTGTCATGTTACCTTTTATATTATTCAATTGTTATGCCATCTTTTTCCTCGGATCTTTTTACATTTCTGCTTTGTTGGTCTGCTTTATATCAGTGAGAGTTTTATTTTAAAAAGTCATGATCAAGTATGTGGTAATAATTGTCATCTGTTGTATGGCAGTATTTTTCTGTGAAGTTTGCACTGTTAGTATTACCGTTCTACCTCATATTACCTTTCTACGTCTTTTCATTCAGTACTTTTGTATTGATGCTATGTCAGTTCCTTAATATTACCTATCTTTAAAGAAATTAGATATTCCTGGATCAGTTATTTGTGGGAGGTTGCTATGAGAGGAGAATATAGGAAGTGATATTTTAGATTATATTACTCAAAGCTTTGCTTTGGCCAGACTCAGGCTTGTTCTAGGCAAATGCCTTTTCTGTGTGATTCTTTTCAGTTGTCTGTGGTTCTGTCTGTACCTCATTGTATTCTGCCTTCTGTACTCAGTATTTCAAACATTGAAATTCTCTTTTTCGCTTAAGAAAGCTATTTACTCTCGGAGTGTATTTTTGTGCATAATTTCTGGCATCTGCTGGCTAGTTCTTCCAGCGACACTCTGAACTTTCCTTAGCCCTTTTCTCTTGGATTCTAACTACTTTTTATAGTCTACATTTGTGTTTTAGAGTTTGTGGATTATATTTGCCTCTGAGTTTTGCTGAAAACTTGAGTTAGTTTAAGAAAATTTCTTTGATAAATTCACACATAAAAATATTTTCATTGTTGAGATGATTTACAAGAGGTGAAGGAGAGAACTGCATCAGTGTTCACGCTGTAATTTCAAGGCAATAAATAATTTGAAAACCTTGGGGTTGATTAAGGCACTGGGCAGATTTATAGTTTTTATTAGAGATGACATTAAGTTCTCTTACAAGACTTATTTTCGACTAAAGAAATGTAAACAGAATCACAGTTCAGGTTTCTCTGTGGAGATATGCCTATGTATCACTGGAATTTTATTTGCTACTGTTAGATGAAGGAAATTGTAAGCAGAAGTCAGTTTTTAAAGTAGAAATATCATAAAGAACATAATTTTTTTGTATTCTGAAACACAAATGGCAGAGATCTCCAAATACATTAGCTAGGTGATGCGTGATCCTTGTTGTTCTTATTTGGTAGCCTAGCAATTTTCAGAGTTGTTTGTTCCCCTCAGGTATCACTTTACTGATGATCAGCTCTTCCCTCTTCTTCAGTGAAGATCCCCCCCCCCCATTGTTGTGGGTGTGTTCTGGCTTAATATCAATAGGTTTCTGTCCTCTTTGTATTTCAGAAATCTATTGAAATCCTTTTCATCTTCTGATGGTTGTCCTCCACTTGCTTTTTATTGTTCTGAGTTAATTTAATTCCTATCACTTTATTGATGTCTCTGACCAGAGTTGGTGAAGTTCGTAACATCTTTAACTACAGTGCTAACTACAGTGCTTGTTGTAGTACATTTTCAAGAAAGGCATGTAGGTATTAAATGCCCTTTTTTCTTGCATCGTTCTAAGTGTTCTGGTTTCTTTGGACATACTTAATGTAATCTTGGATATTGATTTTTTTATACAATATAGTGATTCAGTTTTTTCCGTTTCCCCCTCCTGCATTCTGGAAAATCTTGAGCTTGGTCTCATAAGAAAGATTTAATTTTCCCTAATGTTGGTTTATTTTCCCTAATGTGGATTTTTTTTTTTTTACCCTCTCTGTAATATTAAGTTTTTGCTTTACTTGTCTTCTTTTAATCTCATGTTGTTTTTTTGTTTTGTTTTGTTTTGCTTTGTTTTGTTTTTCTCCTCATCCAGTTCTTATTACTCTATTTCTCTTTGTCTTTTTTTAAAAAAAAGATTTTGTCCTTTGGTATCCTACTGAGGATACAAAACTTTTCTAAAAATTTAT
The DNA here is from genome assembly GCF_018350195.1 of Panthera tigris. NCBI lineage: Eukaryota > Metazoa > Chordata > Mammalia > Carnivora > Felidae > Panthera > Panthera tigris. The sequence goes on along the minus strand of NC_056664.1, from coordinate 79,075,668 downwards.
TTCTTTTTCATGGATTTTTAAAAATGGAATTTATTTTTAAAGTTTTAGTTTTCCTGTGAGTTTTTGTGATGATATTATTTTTTCCTACTGTTTGTTAGATTGCAAGAGTTGTAGATCCTTCTTGAGCGCACTCTTTAAATTTCAGTCGGCATTCTAGTTTACATTCATGTCATTTGTCTAGCTGGGACTATGCTAGAGTGAAATGGACTATTCCTTTGTCTTCTGCATGATCCTCTGAACAGATGGAGTCTATGAATATTAGTTTTCAATATATTCTGCTCTCTGGGAGCTTCCTGTCTCTTTGCAACTCCGGCACTTCCTTTATGAGTGAACATGAAACCAATGCACATATTCTTCCTTCCCAGTTCTTTCCTTTGACTCGATGTTTGTATCAGCAAAGGAAGTGAAGGTCCATAAGAGACTTAGATTACCTAGAGTACCAGTTTTCAGACTTTTGGTCTCTGGACTCCTTTATACTCATTATAATCATTGAGGACCTGGAGAGTTTTTTTAATTTATGTGGGTTATATCTAATGATAGTTATCATATTAGAAATTATAATTGCAAATGTTTATTTTAAAACAATAAACCTACTATCTTAATAGAAATAACATTTTTGTGCAAAATTAAATATTCTAAAGCAAAAACAATTTAGTACAAGATTGGCATTGTTTTGCCTTTTTGCGGATTAAAAAAGGTCTGGCTTCATGGAAGACGGCTGGATTCAGTTAGTTGTGGTGTCATAAGTCACATTGTCTCTGAAAACTGCACCGTATACTCAGTGATGGTGAAAAGGGTTAATTACTGCTTAGCATTATTATGAAAATACTTTTGACCTCATGGACTGTCTGAAAGAGTCCAAGGGACCCCCTATAGATACTCTTTGAAAACCATCTAAAACACGGGGAGAGAGAGGATGTAGGAGCAGTTTGCCCCATGATGTTGTAGACACATGTGGAAGAACAGCTACCTGGTTTCTGTTTGGTTGGTATAAACCTTGTGTTTGTGATCTATAGTAGACAGGGAGGGAATTTGAAGGGGTCATTTTTTTTATTTTTATTTTTTTAAAAATATTTATTTTTGAGAGAGACAGAGACAGAATGCGAGTGGGTTAGGGGCAGAGAGAGAGGGAGACACAGAAGCAGAAGCAGGCTCCAGGCTCTGAGCTGTCAGGACAGAGCCTGACGCGGGGCTCGAACTCACGAGCTGTGAGATCATGACCTGAGCCAAAGTCGGACGCTCAGTCGACTGAGCCACCCAGGTGCTGAAGGGGTCATTTTTGTTGGTCAGGCCTGCTGTCTGTATGATATGCAAGGTCCATTGACCAACCTTTTAATTTTTTTTTTTTTTAAGTTTATTTATTTACTTTGAGAGAGAGTGAGAGAGAGTGTGCAAGTAGGGGAGGGGCCTGAGCCGAAATCAGGAGTAGACTTCTTAACCAACTGAGCCACCCAGGTGCCCGCATTGACCAACCTTTTGAATAGGGACCTATCAGTCTTTAAGTTGTGGTAGCATGTGGACTTTTTCGTCCTAATATGAGGTTTAAAGTTTTCATTCTGCATTTTTCTTAGGTGTTTCAGTAGATGTTTTGGAAAGTTTGTATTACAGCTGCTAGACAGACAATATTTTAAACTTCAAAGCTCTGTTTGTATTTAGTCTGAGAAGCTGCCTTTTTTCTTGTCTTTTCTCTTTTCTTTTCCTTTCTTTTCTTTTCTTTTCTTTTCTTTTCTTTTCTTTTCTTTTCTTTTCTTTTCTTTTCTTTTCTTTTCTTTCTTCTTTTTGTATTCATCTGTTATGTAAGTGGGTAGAAAGACCACTGCAAAATTTTAGCCATTTATAAAGCGGTAAGATTGACTGATGCATTTTTGCCTAAATGCCTATTTATTTTTCTACTAGTGGGCAAAAATAATTCATTTTCTCTTTTGTGAACTCCCCATTTTTACTTTAATATGACTAAGGCTGATCTTGGATTATTTTACACATGTAAAGTTTTTTTCTCCTGAAATAGTAGATTGTCTTTTTGCATTTTCTGTTTGTTTGCCTCTTTCAACTCCCTATTTTCCCCTTTGGTGCAGTTAATGTTCCCTGTAGGGTTGTATGTAGTTAGGTCCTAGTCAGAGAACATGCAAGGAACTGACCCCGAGTGGTTTTAAGGAAATTATGCTTGATTAAAAAATTAAGTAAAAAAAAAAAATAAGTAAGACTCCATCCCTCTCTCTCATCTCACACATTCAAATAAAAAAATAAAAGAAAGACCTGATAATCTCTTGAAAGTTCTTAGCAGTAAATTTACTGCTTTTCTCTGCTTGGAGTCATTTTACTTTCTCATGTCCAGTTTGACTGCTTTATTAAAACTCTGTGGAAAATACTTTTACAATGATTTATTTATTGTGGTTTTGAAAGCAAAATATTTGCTATATAGGAAGAAAAAGTAATAAATGTGAAGATCTATCTAATAACATTTGAGAGGATTAAACAGAATTATGAAAGCTATTCTTTTATTACATTTAATTTTTCAAAGGCATGTACTCATGTAGCTTATTAGAATTTATTCATTATTATTTAAAATTTTTTTAAATGTCTATTTATTTTTGAGAGACAGAGACAGAGTACAAGCAGGGGAGGGGCAGAGAGAGAGGGAGACACAGAACATGAAGCAGGCTCCAGGCTCTGAGCTGTCAGCACAGAGGCCGACACTGGGCTTGAACCCATGAACTGCTAGATCATGATCCAAGCTAAAGTTGGACACTTGACTGATTGAGCCACCCAGATGCCCCTATTCATTTATTATTTTTTTGTATATTTTGCTAGTTAGGAAATTGAGGCTTTATTTATATTTATGCATTTCATCTGGCATTCAGATTTATTTTCTAGGTATGGCCTGCTTTTATTTTCTTCTTCTATCTCTAAATAGAAAGTTCTTAAGAGTATGTCCAAGACTGGTAGTTCATAAAGAAAATCAAGCCTTAAGGTTTGTGATTTATATATACATATGTCTGTGACTTTATATTGTATTACTTGTATTATAGTAAAAGAAAAAGAACCTTTGAGAGGTTGTTATGCAACTATGGGTGAAGAGAAGAATCTTTGTTTACAACTTTGTGTGAAGATCTGTTCATACTCTAGAGGTTTTGCAGGGATTATCCTTAGTTGTTGTTTTTTTTATGCAGTTACAGATATAATGGTGAAACCATTTTGGTTTAGAGGCAGATGCAAGATAAAATGAGGATAACTTTATGTATTCTCGTATTTCTGATGTTCAGTTTTACATGATCTAGTCTGATAATAATGTTGTTTGTTATTGAAATTGAATATGGCCTGATGGATCCTTTCAGTCTGATTCATTTACCATTTTAGAGGGGAATTTTTAAAATAAATGTTTTAATGTTTTTTATTTTGAGAGACAGAGCATGTGTGCACATGCATGTGAGTGAACAGGGGAGAGGCAGAGAGAGAACTGTGAGATCATGACCTGAGCCAATGTCAGGAGTCTGATCCTTAACTGACTTAGCCACCCAGGTGCCCCTGGAAGTGTTGGTTATCAATTTATTGTCTCAGCTCTGAATGTACCTTTCAAAATATGTTCTGTGATAACTGACAGAATTTTTTAAAAGCATTTCATTTGGTAAGAATTTTGGCATTTTGTAAATATTTCTACATTTATTTTTATTTCTACTTTTGTGTTTTAAGAAAACTTACAGAAAATTTCACTTTCTTAAATGATTTCTTTTGTTGACATGTTTGTGTTATGTGTATTTTCTTTGAAAGGAGTACTGTCCAATTGAATGTTCTGTGACAATGGAAATGTTCTGTTATAATCTTTGTTGCCTAGTACAGTGCCTACTAGACACATAGGCTACTGAGTAGTTGACTTGTGGTTGGTGCACCTGAAGAACTTGGTTTTTAATTAATTTAAATTAACATAAGTCTAAATAGACAAGTAGCTACCATATTATATAGCACAGTTAATGTATATTTAAACTTAATTTGCTACTGTTTAGGATTTTTGTGCCTATACCATAGATCTTTTTACATTAAAGTGGAATCTAAATTCATTATCTTGGCACATAGTAAACTATGTGATCTAGCTTTTGCCTACCTTTCTGCTCATTTTCTATGACTTTTTCATTTAGTTGCTGTTCACCAGTGCTGCTTCTTTCATTTGTGATACTTTATTTCATTTGAAGACATTTATAGTGTGCTTGGAGCTGTCTTCAGATCTTATGGCTGCCTCTTTCTAGTTTTCAGCACACCTCCTTAGTCCTTTTCAGATCTCTGATATTGTTCAGTAAGATTTTACTAAGAAACATTTAAATATGTAGAAAAATTGAATGAATTTTATTGTACTGAATGTACTGCCCACATACCATTTGGATATTACATTTTTCTATATCTGATTTAACACATTTTTTTTTTTTTGGTTTATTTATTGTGTGTGTGTGTGTGTGTGTGTGTGTGAGAGAGAGAGAGAGAGAGAGAGAGAGAGAGAGAGAGAGTGTGTGTGTGTGTGTGTGTGTGTGTGTGTGTGTGTACGTGCTCAAGCAGGGTAGGGGCAGAGAGAGAGCAAATCCCAAGCAGACTCCACATTGTTAGTCCAAAGCCCAATGCAGGGCTTGAACTCATGAACCGCGAGATCATGACCTGATCAGAAATCAAGAGTTGGATGCTTAATGCAGGTGCCCCTGATTTAACACGACTTACTTCATGTACCTATTCCTCTATTCACCCATTAGTCCATTTTTTTGATACATTTCAAAGAAATTTATAGACTTCCATTCACTTTTAATTTTCATTTTTATTAGGTTATTTTATCTCTTTGTGGGAAAAGTTCTTTCTATATCCTGGGCATCGATCTTTTGTCAGATATATGTTTTCCTAATAATTTCTCCCAATTTTGTAACTTGCTGATTCATTTTCTAAACAGTGTCTTTTGATAAACAGGAGTTAAATTAAACTTCGGTGAATTTAATATCAATTATTCTATGGTTAGTACTTTTTTTGTGTGTCCTGCTTAAGTTTGAAATCTTTTCTTCTCTTAATCTTGTCAGAAAAATATTCTCCTGTTCTCTTCTAAGAGCTTTGTGGCTTTAGCTTCTATGTCTGTATGTTTTATCCAACTCAAATTAATTATAGTGTGGGGTAGGAATTGAGGTTCATTTTTTTCTCTATATAGATACATAGTTATGCCAATACTATTGATTGGCAAATAAATACTGGGTTGTACTGATAGCTTTGTAAAAAAAAAAAAAATTAAGCCATCATATTATAAGTGTTGATGCATTTCTAGATCACTTGTTTTTAATTGGTATGCCACCCATTTATACTCCTATGTGATGCAGACACACTTTTTGATAAGATAGATAATGTGAGAGAAGATTTGCTGACATATTTCTAGAGCCTAGACCACCACCCAGAACTGCTGAATAACTGATAGAGATTGATCTGTAGTTGAGAGTAGATATTTTTTATTTTTTTGAGAGAGAGAGAGAGAGAGAGAGAGAGAGAGATTGGGAGAGAGAGAGCATGAGTGGGGCAGGGGCAGAGAGAGGGAGAGTGCAGAGCCAGATGCAGGGCTTGAACTCAGGAGCCGTGAGACCATGATCTGAGCTGAAATCAAGAGTCGGATGCTTAACTGACTTGAGCCATGCAGGCGCCTGTGATAGAGGTTAATTTTATAGTTGGCTTTTGTATTCATTATGTTACATGAAATGGATTATTTCTAACTTTTTCTGAGAGTAGTTTTATTTACATAATAATGAACTGTTCTGTGCAAGTTTAAATACACTCAGCCCTAAAATAATTTGTAGGGCACTTCAGAGAAGGAAATTTTTTGAAAAAGGTGGTTCTGTGCCTTAACCCAATGCAGGGCCCCATCTCATGACCGTGAGATCATGACCTGAGCCTCAATCAAGGGTTGGAAGCGTAACTGACTGGGCCACTCAGGTGCCCCTCAAGGTTTTACATTTTTGAGTGAATTTTGTTAATATGTAATTTTTTAAAAAGTATAAATTTCATTAAAATTTTCATATTATTTTATTGTTGTTAGATAAAATGTTATCTCTTAACTTTTGTTTTTTGCATATCTGTGTAACTTCAAAATTCTGCAGTAATCTTGCGGGAAAATTCAGCTATATCTTTAAATCCCTTCCCAGTTTTGTTTCTCTATTTTTGTGAGTCAAACAAAATTTCTCCTTTGTTTCTCTGTCTCTCAGAGTGTCCCTCTGCTCAGGGGAAAGCCTAGATTTTCTAAATTTTGCCAATGTTTAGAATTGGAAAAAGTTCCCAAGGAAGAACTGCCTAACTCACTTTTGGCCACTTTTCCTCTATCCCTAATCTTGGTCTGTGTAGTAATTTTGTTGCTATAGCTGTCTGCCCCGAAGCAGATAATTGTAATTTTCTTTTATTTTGACAAACAACACTTAACAGAATATTTTTAAATTTCAAGTTTATCAACTTTTTCCCTTTGTTTTCAATTTATTATTTTTTCTTAGTTTTAACTTATTTTGTTCTGTTGGGACAAATTTTCCTCTAGGAATTAGGTGGGAATTTTTTATGGCTTAATGGATCATCAGTTTTTATAAACATTCTCTGAGGAATAATAGTAAAGCCTCTTAGTATTAAATTCTTTTATTTTTTAACATGTTATTTTTTACACATAAACATTTATTACTTTTATTTGTCCATTATGAATTTTATTATCAAAATAAGTTGACATACTTTTTTCCTGTTTAAGTTTTAGCCCTGTTTGGCTTAGAAATGTTAACTACTTCTGTTTGTCCACTAATATAGCTTTACCTACTATATGTATTTTTTATTTTAAAATTTTGTTTAATATGTATTTTTCTGTATAGATTATCTTTTATCTTTTTCTTCTTTTCTTTTGTATTGTTGGAAAGCTCTTAAAATGTTCCTATGCTTCACACATCTGTTTTTTAGCATAGTTGATTCTGCTCCTTATATTTTAGTGTGCTTTTCAGAAATTTATTTAGAATGTGAAACATATGTTTTCTAAAATTTAGCCAGTTCTTTCTTTATATAAAGAAAATGTTTTTAAACAAACAAACTCACACAAATCTAGAACACTACTAGTATTCCATGTGTGCCCTCCTAGTCTCTGTCCTTCAACCCCTTCTCTCCAGAGATAATCACTATTGTTAAACTTGTATCATAATAAATTAATAATATTCTTGTTGAGCAGTAATATTACTGTCTTGGAATCAAATAGTATATGAGTTTTTTGTGTTTGGGTTTTCTCAGTTCATATTTGTACAGTTCATCTCTGTTGTTACATGTAGACATAGTTTGATCATATTTATTGTAGTATACTGTGTATATCATAATTTATTTATCCATTCTATTATTGATAGATGGTTGGGTTGTTCCTAGTCTTGGACTCTTACAAATAGTGTTGCAGTGAACATCTTGGTGTACCACATGTACTTAAAAAAAATGTATAGGAACAAAATAGTTGGGAAACAGTCCCAAATACATGGTCACTTGAATTATGACACATGTCACATTATAGAGCAGTGGGGAAAGAATGGGTCTGCTCAGTAAGTAGTGTTGTGTCAACTGGATCTCCCCTTCCTTTCCCTTCCCTTCTGTACATTGTTTTTTTTTTCCCCTTCTATGTACATTGTTGATAAAAATTGGCCTATATGTTTCCTTTCCAATACTGCATTTTTAAAAATTAAAACTTTATTTATTTATTAAAAATTTTTTTTTTAACGTTTATTTATTTTTGAGACAGACAGGGATAGAGCATGAATGGGGGAGGGTCAGAGAGAAAGGGAGACACAGAATCTGAAACAGGTTCCAGGCTCCGAGCTGTCAGCACAGAGCCCGACGCGAGGCTTGAACTCACGGACTGCGAGACCATGACCTGAGCCGAAGTCGGACGCCCAACCGACTGAGCCACCCAGGCGCGCCTAAAAGACTTTATTTTTTAAGAGCAGTTTTATGTTTACATAAAATTGAACTGAAGGTACAGAGTTCTTAGAGACCTTCTCTCCTTCAGTACACAGTTTCCCCTGTTACAATCTTTCATTACTATGGTGTATTTTTGCATTAGTATGGCACATTTGTTACAATTGCAGAACCAATATTAATATCAACTAAAGTCCATAGTTTATGTTAGGGTTAGCTCCTTGTGTTATATAATTCTATGGATTTGGACAAATGCAAAATGTCATGTATCTACCATTACAGGCTCATACAGAGTAATCTGTAATTTGTGTTCCTGCATTTGTCCCTTTTGGCATTCATTGAACCTCTGGCATTCATGGATCTTTTTTGCTATCTCTGTAATTTTGCCCTTTCCAGGATGTCATATAGTTAAAATCATATAGTATATTATCCTTTCATATTAGCTTCTTTCACTTAGCAATATACATTTAAAGTTCTTCTAGTGCTTTTTATGGTTCAATAGCTCACCCTTCCCCATCCCTCCCTCCCTTCTTTTTTCGTTTTAAAAATAATTTTTGGGGGCGCCTGCGTGGCTTAGTCGGTTGAGCATCTGACTTCGGCTCAAGTCATGATCTAATGGCTCGTGAGTTAAAGACCTGTCTGGGGCTGTTGCTGACAGCTCAGAGCCTGGAGCTTGCTTCAGATTCTGTGTCTCCCTGTCCCTTTGCCTCTCCCCCCAACACACTCTGTGTCTCTCAAAAATAAATAAACATTAAAAATTTTTTAAAATAGTTTATTTTTTTAGAGCAATTTTTGGCCCACAAGATTGAGGGGAAAGTACAGAATATTCCCATATATTCCCTGCCCTCACACATGGACAGCCTCTCCCTGACTATCAATGTCTTGCACCATTTGCTATAATTGATGAACCTCCATTGACTTAGACATATCATTAGTACTCAAAATCTGTTGTTTACTTTAGGCTTCACTCTTGGTGCTATACGTTCTGTGGGTTTTGACAAATGTATAACGACATGGATCTCTATAGATTACAGTATTATATTATATATTATATATATATATAAAATACTGTAATATATATATTACAGTATTATATGGAATAGTTTCACTGCTCTAAAAACCCTCTATGCTTTGCCTGTTCATCATTGCCTCCTCCCTAACCCCTGGCAACCACTGATCTCTTTATTGTCTTTTTAGTTTTGCCTTTTGGAGAATGTCAGTGTGTGGCCTTTTGAGATTGGCTTATTTCACTTACTAATATGTATTTAAGTTCGTCTGTATCTTTTTGTGGCTTGATAGATAATTTTTTAAATTTTCATATTTTTATATTCCATTCATTCATCCATCCATCCATTCATTCATTTTTAGAGAGAGAGTGTGAGTTGGGGAGAGGGACAGAGAGAGAGAGAGAGAGAGAGAGAGAGAAGAGAGAGAGAAGAGAGAGAGAATCTTAAGCAAGGCTCCATGCTCAGTGCAGGGCCTGATATGGAGCTCGATCTCACGACCCTTGGATCATGACTGAGCTGAAATCAGGAGTTTGACGCTCAACCGACTAAGCCATACAAGTGCTCCAAATCATTTTTTAACACTGAATAATATTCCATTGTTTGGATGTACTACGGTTTGTTTATCCATTCACTTACTAAAGGATGTCTTGGTGTTGCTCCCAGGTTTTGGAAATTATGAATATGGCTGCTATACATATTCCCACGTAGATTTTTGTGTGGGCATAAATTTTCAGCTCGTTTGGGTAAATACCAAGGAGCACTATTGCTGGATTATATGGTAAGAGTATCTTTAATTTTGTAAGAAACGGCCAAACTGTCTTCCAAAGTGGCTGTACCATCTTGCATTTTCCCACTGGCAGGGCCCAAGAGAGCCTGTTGTTCCACATCCTCTCCAACATTTGGTAGTATCTGTTTTTTTGTTTTTGGCCATTCTGATAGGTGTGTAGTGGTATCTCATTGTCCTTTCAGTTTGTAGCTCCCTAATGACATAGGATGTTGAGTATCTTTTCACATGCTAACTTTACTTGCTAGCTATATATCTTTGGTGAGGTGATTGTTCAGGACTTTCGCTTATTTTTTTAATTGGATTATTCATTTTCTTATTGTTAAGTTTTAAGAGTTTTTTGTATATTTGGGTAACAGTTGTTTATCAGATATGTTGTCTTTTCCAAGTATTTTTCCCTAGTCTGTAGCTTGTCTTCGCATTCTCTTGACATTGTTTTGTAGAACAGAAGTTTTTAATTTTAAAGAAGTTCAACTTATCAATTATTTCTTTGGTGCATCACGCCTTTGGCCTTTGGTGTTATACCAGAAAGGCCGTTGCCATGCGCAAGGTCATCTAAATGTTCTCTTTTGTTATCTTCCAGACGGTTTATTATTTTGTGTTTCACAGTGAGGTCTGTGACTCTAAGTTTGTGAGTGGTGTAAGACATGAATGAGGTAAAATAGAAGAGAATGTCACCGGCATCGAAAAGTCGAGGAACTTGGACACTGGGATTTGGGGTGGATTGTCCACATGTATGCTGGTGCACAGGTAGAAGAAAACCACGATTCATGTGCAAATGTCCTTTCTGGGAGTTTGACAGCTGGCACTGAAAAATTAGAGTTAGCGTTAGAGTGGCTGGTGTATCTGATGCCAGAGGATTAGGACTTTTTATACAAAAGTAAAAAGTAAAGTCTTGGAAGTAGCTTTAAATTTTATGAGAAGGCAGATCCAACCATTCAGATGGGGGCTGCGGAGCATGTTTATTGGTTGCACGAGCTCTTCCAGGACCTTTTCAGAACTTGGCCTTTTCATTGTTTTTTTCGTGAGGCTCTTTCATCTCTGAACCCCATCTTACTTTCTCTGTTAGTATTGGTAGTATTGAAATGTTCCTCTAATGCCCTTCTTTTTTCTTTTGAGATGCTAAGTCATTTTAGAAAAAAGATGATTTATATTATCCCCTTTATCTTTTAAAACTATGTAAAAAGTACTTTGGAGGATACTCAAGGTAAGGAAAAACAGTATTCTAAATATTAAATAATTTCTTCTAGTCCATTGGTATTATAATAATAACTATATTTCTGAATTAATATCTTTCTGAATGAAGTAATCTTACACATTTGTTGAATTACAAACCAAAAGAAAATAGGTTGAAGACATTAAATGAATAGCATAATTATCTTTATTGAACTCTTTATTGTGGATGTAATTTTACCCAGCAATAAACAAATTAACAGAAGTCTACTTTTCTTCTATTTACTATGAACCTGAGAAAGAGAAATGTTTGGTCACATAAATGGTTTTGGAGATCTAAATAGTGTTCTCCTTAGAAAAGAAATACTGATTAAATTTTGCACAATTATGATTATCACTGGTTTTAGAAGGGACCCAACTTAATTTCATTAAAATTATTCTCAGTATGTGTTATACTAAAATTCTTTTCTCCTCTTGATTAACGTTTTTGCAGTGCAGTGATGAAATGTTTTAAACTGTGTTGTCATACCTGTAATGAATTGGTTGCTGATTCCATAACCCTGTTTTATCAGTAAATGTGCATTAGACTAAATTTGGTTCCACATGGATAAAATAAAGCTAAATTATGCTTCTGATCAACCTGGTGCCTCAAGCTTATGTTCTTAATGTATTGACTTTTTTATGATAGTGTATTTGATTATGTTTTTTTAGATGCTTAAAATATTCAGGAACAATTAGACATAATACTTAACCTCACAGAGACTACATTTGGATAGAGGAACTTAAACTGTTAAATGTTGAATCGTCCTACCTCTGTATAGATAGAATATTTTGAAACCAATGGGTGAGTGAGGTGGGGGAGTGTAATGAAGGAGGCATAGGGACAGGTTATGTTTTATAATCAGAGTTTGGCATAGAATCTGAAAGAAATAGGCATGAGAGTATTTTTTTTTTCCTTTTAAACAACTGGAGGGGGAAAATATGATTACTGATTTTATTTTATTTTATTTTATTTTATTTTATTTTATTTCATTTTATTTCATTTTATTTCATTTCATTTCATTTCATTTCATTTATTATTTATTTTTGAGAGAGAGAGAGAGAGCGCATGTAAGCATGAGCAGGGCAGAGAGAGAGAGAGAGAGAGAGAGAGAATATCCCAAGCAGGCCCCGAGCTGTCAGTGCAGAGCCCGACTCAGGGCTTGATCCGAGGAACCATGAGCTCATGACCTGAGCTGAGATCAAAAGTCGGGCACTTAAGCAACTGAGCTACCCAGGTGCCCCTGACTACATTTTATTTTAGATGAGATGATCAGAGAAACCAAACTTTGAAAGACCCAAGAATGTAGCTTTCAGTTCTGTCTGATATTGATGAGGTACAGTAACTATAATTCAGATGCCTAGTATGAGGAGGTTCATGATACCATGTATGTTACTTTTTGCTGTCTGAGAAGAAAAGCATTTAAGTGAAAGCTTTAAGTAAGTTTAGGATTTCTTTTATGCACATGAGACCAGAGTTGTTTATGCTCAGTACAAGGAATCCATATTCCTGTTTGGAAATGATGAGAGAGGTGGTTTCCCTCAGCCTGCAGCACTCCCCCTTTCCATCATTCCTCTACCCTGGTCTTTAGACTATGATCACATCCAGGAAAAGATGAGATTTAAGTACTCACATATCTGGGTTACCTTTTATAAAAACGTTGGTGTGTTGTAGATCAGTGTTTTATCAATATATGATTAGATTTTATTATTGATTCTAGGAGGATCCCTAAGAATTTTTTTGAATGTTATTTTCAAGTAGAATCTTGACTGACTCATAGATTTATATACCCAAGAACAAAAGAGTAGTAAATCCATAGTGGGGTTGTTACTGGTTTAAGCACATTGCTTTTCCAGTACCTGAAATATACTTTGCTAAGTCTTCTCTCTGAAACCCATTATTTTGTGTCAAATACCCCATCATAAGCCATGGGTTTCTTCCACTAGTTCTCTCCATTCTTTTTCCTCATTCACAAGGATTTTCATTTCTTTCCCTATTTTTATCTTTTGCCTTTCTTTTTGCATGTCCTTAGAATTTTTGGTCTTAGCCTAGGGACTGTGAGTGCACATATTTGTCCACCTATATACTGTTTACACACGTGTACACCTCATGAGAAGGAAACTTCTCACCAGGCTGAAGTATGTTTCTGGGAAAGAATCTGTAAATAGATGCATGAAAGAGAACTGGTAAGAATTTTAAGTTGGACATAGGAGGCTAATGATAATACAGTTAATGAGAGCAAATATTCTTTTTTAAACAAAATTTTTTTAATGTTCATTTATTTTTGAGACAGAGAGAGACAGAGCATGAATGGGGGAGGGGCAGAGAGAGAGGGAGACAGAATGTGAAGCAGGCTCCGGGCTCGGAGCTGTCAGTACAGAGCCCAACGCAGGGCTCGAACTCACGGACCGTGAGATCATGACCTGAGCTGAAGTCGGACGCTGAACCGACAGAGCCACCCAGGCGCCCCGCAGATATTCTTTAAAGGTGTTATGTAAAATTCCAGTGAACCATGTAATTGCTTTGGTGCATTGAATTGTTGATAAATGCCTAACTTTAAGTACCGGGGTGGGGGGGGGGGGGAGACTATAACAGAGGTATAATATATTTTGCTATTTTGTTCATGAAGTGTTTTATACAGCAGTCTAGTATAAATCTTAGGTCCTATTTTTATATGATCTCTATTTCTATGCTAGTTTAAAGTTAATACAAAAAGTAAGGGAAATGTTATATACTTTCTATATTATGGAAAGCAAAGTATATTTCTTAAGGTCTCACTACCATTTTTCCATATTTTATTAGGCTATAGAACATGTTTAGTTCACAGGTAAATGCCATTTGGTATCCCCGTATGGCTTATCTTCATCCAGAGATAGTCAGTGTCTCTTGAAGATCTCATCTGTGGTGGCTAATTGGGTCACTTTACCCATTAACTGACAGGGGAACTATAGCCTCATTCTATAATTCTGCAACTTCTTGAGCAGCCTCTTGGCAGTAATGCCCAACAAGGGAAATCATATGTTTTCCTGCTGACCATTATGACTTTGAGGACAGTTTAAATTGTATTAACTAGAGAAATTCACTGACAAAAACTTATTGCAATGAGCTCAGGCCAACTGCGTAGTCCCAACACTGCCCTCACTTGCAACACTAGCTTTAAGTTTTGGCTGCCAGGCCCACCTCTGCCTCAGACCTGCTGGCTACAAATTCTGGGACTCCTGGGGATTCCCTCATGTTTGATAATCACTAGAATGACTCAGAGACTCAGGAAGGTACTGTAATTACGATTACAATTTTATAATAACAAAAGAAGAACCACATGGCGCAAAATCTGGGACCCAAATGTGAGGTTTCTGGTGGTCCTCTTCCTAGGGAGTTAAGGACAACATTTCTTCTCAGTAAGCTGCATGACAATACCCAAAGAGTATTGCCAACCAGGGAGGCTTGCCTGAGCTTTTGGCGTCCAAAGTTTATATTGTAGTTCAGTCACGTATTGCTTGCATGGCTGACCTTTAGTCTTCAGCCCCTGAAGATTTGGGCTAATAGATTTAGTCTCCATTTCTCTGCAGGGCGGAACTAACATGGCATGTTCCAAAGTTTCCATTGTAAATCACATCGTTAGAGTCTCTGGTAACCAGACACCTCAGGCAGACAAAGATGTGCTTGTCAGGCAGGACATTCAGGGTCCTAGAGATCATCTCTCAGTAGTGGAGGGCAAAGCCCAGACCTCTCTTTTGGTAAAGTTAGTGCTTCAGGACACACGTATTCAAACAAAGGATGTATTTTTTAGTGAGATATAGTATTGTTTTGCAGTTTGCCAGAGAGCTCTTTGTTGAAAGTCTTAAAATTTATGATGATTTCACCTTTGTGCTCATACTACAAATATTTAACTTCTTTCTTTGTTTCTTTCTCTAATTTTTGTCCCCTTTCTGGCAGTATTCAGACCAGCCACTTATGTAATTTAATTTTATTTTTATGTATCACATACATGTTTATGGTTATCAGTTCTGTTTTTTTCTTGCCAAAAGTACTTAATACTTTTCCAAACTAGTAGGTCATGCTTTTTTACCCACAAAGGAGATACTTGTCTATACTTTTTTACCAGCTGCAGTCTATATAAACATCCTGGAAAACATTTAGGAAGGGTGTCCCAGAAAAAAAGTACTTTAAAAACTATGCTAACGAAGCTTGGACTATACAGGCAGTGAGGAAGACTTAAAGATTTTTAGTTGTGACTGTGACTTATAACATTGTTTTAAATAGTGGAGGTGAGTAGAAATAGTTTGGAGAGAGGAAATTAATCTACAAGCAAGAAGACCAGTTAGGACCGTATTAGTGTTATGCTGAATATAATGAAGGTAATAAAGGGGTGGTGTGGAAGAAAATTATTAGCTATGAGAGATGATTTCATCTTTAAAAATATCTTACCATTTAATAATCTGTACGTATATTACCAGCTTTTAAACCTCTCTTACAATTTTTTATGTTTTCATCTTACACAGTTTCTTGGAATAATACATTCCATGTGTTTTCTATCTAACTATATCTTTTGGCTTATTTTTATTGTTCCCAAAACTGTGCTATTCATTTTATATTTACTTAGTACACATTTGTGAGAGTGAGAGCTTACTCTGTGCCAGTTTACTGTAATAGGTGCTGAAGATTCAATGATATGTGTGTGATTTTATTGACCTTGAAAAACCTACAGCGCAATTTGGTAGTCAGACAATTAAAGAGGAAAATCCTGTGATGGAAGGAAGCACAGGATGCTGTGAGAGAATGTTAAAGGAGCATATAAGCTAGACAAGAGATTAGGAGAAAATTTCTAGAAATGTGACACACTAGTATAGAAAAGCAGTTAGGAACATGGACTCTGGAGCCAGAATGATTTTGGATTCTCAGTTCCTTGCTGTGTGACTTTGGGCAAGTTCTAAGCCTCACTTTTAAAATGGGGATAATAATGGTCCCTACTTTATAAAATTGTTATGATGCTAAAATGAGTTATTATATATAAAGTGCTTAGAAAAGTGCCTGGCACATCACAAAGTGTTTAGATGTTTTACCTCATTCTTCTCATCTTTTTTTTTCGTTTTCATGGATACATAATTAGTACTCAGTAAACATTTGAATATAATTGAATGAGAGATGAAATTATAATTTTCTATTTTCTCAGAAGTCTTTAACCAACTCTACTAAAGGCACTTACTATAAAATTATTATTTTATGTCTTTATAGATCCATATTAACCACAAGTAATAAGCTGGTATGATCCAGAAAGTTTAATCTCCTATAAAACTTAAAAAAACCAAAAAAAACATTGAATTTGCTTATAGATGAGGGTGTGCTGTCCAGTTCATCATAGTTCTTACTAGTCCTTGGTATCTTATGCCCAGTCCTGTTGAGGTTCATGGCCTGGCACTTAGAAATATTTGAATTTGAGACCTCCATGCTAGACCCTGATGCTAGTTCCTTCAGGATAAAAACTGATCTCTTTTAAATCTCAAACATTTGATAGAATGGCTGTCAGTTATTGGCACTAAATGAATATTTGTTGAGTAAATGAATGATGCCTCAATTTTGAGATTAAAAAGAAGTCTGGCACAAAGAACTTTGATTGTTCCCTGAGGGTGAGTTGACTTTTATTTTGTGGAATTATGAGGGAATTTTGGTGAAAGTAAGACTGACCGCTACCAAAAATAATAAAGAACCCCTATTTCCCAGAGAAATTTTTTCTTAAGATTTTCTAACTTGTCACGTGGGGCTCATCAGATCTGTTACGCTTAATTTTAATTGTAGTAATATGAGTTAATGAAAGAGCCAGTAATAGTATTCCAGAAGCTATTTATATTTTGATTAGCTACCTTGAATGATACAGTTGTTGAATCATCATTGGTTAATAATGGAAATCAAATCATTGTTTTTAAATGTTTATTTATTTATTTTGAGAGAGAGAGGGAGAGAGAGAGGATGAATGTTCCAAGATTGTGGGGTTCCATCTCATGAACTGTGAGATCATGACCTGAACCGAAATGAAGATTTGGATGCTTAACCAACTAAGCCACTCAGGCACCCCACAAATCATTGTTTTAAAAAAAAATTTTTTTAATGCTTATTTGTCTTTGTGCCTGCCTCTCTCTCTCTCTCTCTCTCTCTCTCTCTCTCTCTCTCTCTCTCTCTCTCCATGTGAGTGGGGGAGGAGCAGAGAGAAGGAGACAGACTCTGAAGCAGACTCTAGGCTCTGAGCTGTCAGTACAGAGCCCAACATGGGGCTCGAACTCATGGACCATGAGATCACGGCCTGAACTGAAATTGGACGCTCAACTGACTGAGCCACCCAGGCATCCCAAATCATTGTTTTTAAAATGAGGTAATGATAGTGGCTTTTTGGTGAGCAGGAAGGATGAGTTTTGTAAAATGATTTTGTACTGATTAGAACAATTATTTAGGGTATTGAAGCATTGAATAGTCTTAGCCTAAACCAGAAATTAGACTTTAGAAATGAAAAAGAATGAAGAATAATATCTAGGTGGGTGGAAATTTCCATTTTGGGGGGATTGGTAAAATAAAGCCTTGAATTTTAGGGGAGTTATGAAAGCATATTTAAATAATCAGCAGATATAAGCAACTGTATTTAGTATTCTCAGGCAGTCACTTGAGGCTGTGTGGCGATATTTGCTCAGATAATGTCTGATGTGAGTAGAACAGTCCAGAAGAGAAAAATGGAGATAGTTTATTCTTTTCTTGTTTAAGTATTCCCTTGGTGTATTTTTCTTTATTGTAATGAATTGATATTGCCAATTTGCATTCCCAATTACATTGCAGATTCATTTTCTTCTTCATTGTAGTCTTAAGCTATCATTTTACTTATTTGTAAAAGGTTCCTTTCTATGCTTTGTAACTTTGCAGTTTCTGTTTGGTTTCTAACGTTTCTAATTTCAAGCCTTTTGCATTATCTTACTCTGCTTATGCATTTATAATGATTTGGTTTCCAATTACTTTCTGATTCATAGACACATAAAATATCAATTCAGAGTCAATCACCTGGTATAACCTGTGTCATTTCCACCAATCTCTGGTCAATAGAAAGTTATATGCCTTCTCTAGGATGTTTCAGATGGTATTCAAGTGATAAGATTATGTTAATAGGTAAGCAAGTTAAAAATTTATAAGTAAGACTTTATGACACACTATAATGCTTCATTAATAATTATTCAGTATATTATGTCTGCTATTTTACCTGTTATCTAATTGTCTTCTAATTTGATCTGGTGGAAAATAAGATTGTAATCCTGTAAAACAATGTATCCTAGTTTAGGATAATTAACCACACATTTCACTTTAAAGCTTCTTCAGGGTTTTGCAGTTAAACTTTTATATTTTATTTAAAAAATTTTTTTACATTTTAAAAGTAAGATAGCTTTTTAAGAAATTTCTTAGAAGTGTTTTAGAAACAACTTGGGTAATTTAAATTGAACTGTGTTTCTGCATAAGGATTGACAGGAAGTGGTTAATTACGTCATTGTATTTAATGTTTTTACTAATAAATTAAAATTAAGGTATTGTTTAGGCATTTTGGCCTAGGCTTATATTATCATTGAGTCCCCAGTATCCTTAAAGCTAGCTAGGTTTCTAGCATTAGTAGGCAATCAGGAAATACCTGTCTAATGGACACTGACTGAAATTTTATTTTTATTGAGTTGTTATCCTCCAACAAATTATCTAAGAAAAACTTAGGTTAGCACTTCTTATATAAGAATAGCAGGGCAACTCATAAATAAGTTTTACTTAAAATATAGAAGAGGGAAAAACCAAAGTAGCTTAAAAGTATAGAACATTCTATCTTGGAATGTTATACTGGAGACAAGAGAATACCAAAGTGAGCTTTTAAATTATCTGCTTATTTAAGTTATTAAAATAAAACCTGACTATTTTAACTGTGTATATGGAAAGTCTTTTTGGCTCCTTGGTTAACAATTCCTTCCTTGGAGATTTCATCTGACATAAATTCTCTCAGACTGCCCATCGCCCTTGTTGAATACATCTTCCGTAATGTTTGGTTTGATCTATTTATTACCCTGGGTTTTCCATTTCTTTGCAATTTTCATCTTAGTGACTTTCTTCTGATTTAGTCACTTTCACTTTGGCAGCTTCTCTCTGGCTACTGTTCCTATGTTGAACTTTTAAACGCAGACATACTGTTTTCTAACCACAACTTCCATCTCTAAAAGCTTGTGAGGCACTTCATCAAGACATTTCATCAACTTCTCTGTCATCCAGTGAGCTGAGACTGTACCCTCTTCACCTTAGGGGTGCATGGTTCCCTTCACTGGACTTAAGATCTCAGTCTAGGTGGCTCTTTTCTTTTTTCAGAACTTCCTGAATTCTCTATGGAGTTCTTAGTTTCTTAAGGTAGAAGTTGATATTGATTTGTGACTTTTCTAATTAGTCATCTAGTGTAATAAATTCCCTTAAGCACACTTTAGTCACATCCCTCAAATCTCAATTACTATATTTTCATCTTCATTCAGTTTGAAATACTTAAGTTTTCCTTTTGATTTCTTTTATTTATTGGTTATTTAGAAGCGTGTTATTAAGATTCCAAAAATATGGGAGGTTTTCCCAGATATCTTTTTCTTATATCTTGTTTAATTCATTGTGATTAGAGCACATACTTTGTATGACTTTGATTTATAAATGTGCTGTATGTACTTGGAAAAAAGTGTTTTTTCCTGTTTTTGGGTAGAGTGTTCTATAAATGTCAGTGGTGTCAGGTTGTTTCAGTGTGGCTGTAGTGTTCTGTATTCTTACTGATTTTCTGTCTGATGTTCTTCTGTTAAGTGTTGCTGGGTGACTTGGAGAGACCTCAGACCCTGGGACCTTGCCCCAGCCAATCACAAAAGAGTCACAGAAGGTTCTTGGTCTTCTAACAAAATGAATTCAAGGACAGACAAGCAGCACAGGGCATGAGTAACACAAGCAAGAAAGTTTATTAAGTGAAAAGTAGAGATGAGAATCCATGAGCTTGATTGAGAGAGAGCAAGAGAGCAAGCGTGAGGGAGTGGGAGTGAGAGCTCGTGAAAGAACGACCTTGAGAGCAAGAGCGGGTGCATGCAGAAGCTGTATGCCCTGACAGTTGGGTTTCTTTTTCTTTTTGACATTTGTTAACTAGAGGGTAGAATACTTATTACTTGGGGTGGGGATTTCGTGCTGTTTCTTCCTTATTTGGTCGGGGATTTTTGGCCTTTGTCAGCCATCTTGAGGCTGGCTGGTTTGCTAAGGCTTCCTGTGGCTTTGTTTTGGAGTGCTTCCAGGATAGGCTTCTGACTTTCCAGATAGCTGGCCTTGATTTCCTTATTGCTGGCCTCCAGGAATCCTGTCAGAACCTCACTAATTGCTTACTCTAAGTCTTTTTTTTTTAATTAAAAAAAAATTTTTTTTAAGCTTATTTATTTTTGAGAGAGAAACACAGAGCATGAGTGGGGGAGGAAGAGAGAGAGAGAGGGAGACACAGAATCCGAAGCAGGCTCCAGGCTCCGACCTGTCAGCACAGAGCCCGATGTAGGGCTCGAACCCACAAACCACGAGCTCATGACCTGGGCTGAAGTTGGATGCTTAACCGACTGAGCCACCCAGGTGCCATGACATAAGTCTTTTCAAAACATCTTCACCTCTACTTTTTTCTGCTTGTTGAATCATTTACGCAGAGAAGAGTATTAAATTCTCCATTTATAATTGAGATTTTTGCCATATTTTTATTAACTGCTCTGTCAGTTAAAAAAAAATGCATTTTGAGGTGGTTTTTTTTTTGAGGTGCATATACATTTACGATTGTTATAGGTCCTTTTTATCTCTAGTGATATTTCTTGTTCTTAAGTCTTTGTCCAATATTAATATAGGCTAGCCACTTTTTTTTTCATTAGTGTTAGGATTTAATATCTTTTCTGTCCTTATGCATTTATCTTTCTGTCTCTCCATCCAAACAGCTTTATTGAGGTATAATTGAGCTATAACATCGTGTAAATTTAATCTGTCTTGCTTTTAATTTAATTGAATCTTTATATACAAAATGGGTTTATTCTGGACAGCATATAGTTGGTTCTTGATTATTTTTTTCCAGTCTGACAGTCTCTGTCAAATGGGGTGCTTGTACCATTTAAGTTTAATTATTACCATTACCATGGGGTGCTTGTACCATTTAAAATTAACTAATACTGTGGCTTGTTTTGGATCCACCCCCTTACTACTTGGTTTCAGTTTGCCCATGTGTTCTCATTTCCTTTTTTCCCTCTTGCTATCATTTGGATTACTTGATGTTTTGATTTCATTATAGCACCACTTTAGGCTTATTAGGTATAAATCTTGGTTTTATATTTTAGGAGTTGTTCTAAGGTTTATAGTATATCCCTTTAATCATTCACTGTTGACCTTTAAATAATATTATATCACTTTATAGTTAGGGTAAGACCCATACAACAATATCATTCTATTTCCTATCATATATTTTGCTTCTAAATATGTTATAAACCACACAATATTTTAATATTTTTGCTTTAGTTATCTTTTAATGAAGTGAAGAACAAATATTTTATATTTATTCTAGTTTTCAAACATTTCTTTTTCTTTTTTTTCCTTTTTTTTTTTTTTCACCAGTCATCTTTTATTTGGTGTTAATTCTTAATTAGGATGTGATTCATCCTAATTAAAGGATTCAAAGGTGCCAGGCAAAGGTCATAGTCAGGAATGTGAATGTGCCTCCATACCGGGCCCTCTTCGGTGGTGCTTGCATAGCAGCTCATGTGTGTGTTCCGTGTAATGACGTAGTTGAAAAGCACATAAGCTGCCAGCACATAGAAATGCCAGTGATGCTTCCTTTCTTCACATTGACCTACTTGTTGTAATACTGGTAATAACCTCTCTGCAATGCTCTGGCAATGCCCTTATGGTGAAACCCCACATCAGTATCCAGCTTGACTGTTCTCCTCGTTTGAGGTCCATGAGCTTCTTCTTCATTGGTATGGAGAATGCCATCTTAGAGTCCTGGGTGTCTGTTATATCTAGTTGTCAGCCATTTCTGACAACTCTTCCTATTTTTTGTTTATATACAGGTTTTATTGTTGTTGTTTATATCTTATTTCTTCTGCCAGAAAACTTTCTTTTAAAATCTTTTGTGTTTTGGCCTGGTGGAAATTCATCTTACCAAATTTTGTCTGTCTGAAAAATTTTTTTATTGTGTTTTCATTTTTTAAAGATTTTCATTTGCTAAAGAGTTTTGGGTTTACAGTTTTTCTGTTAGTACTTTTAAACTGGTGTTCTATTATCTTCTGGTTTATATAATTCATGACAAAGAGTCTACTGTCATTCCTATTTTTGTACCTTTGCATGTAAGGTTTTTTTCCTTCTTGCTGGAGTTTGTACATACTTTTTTCTTACATTCTTCTTGTTCTCTAGGCTTCCACTGGGGTGTGTGTTATGTGTGCATGCTCATATGTGTGTTTAATTTTGCCATAATCTGAGGCATTTTTTCCTCCTAGTTGTTTTGTGTTTCCTTGCCACTTTTCTTTTTTAAAATCACTTTCCAGTTGTACAGATGTTCTGTCTTTTTAATCTCTCAGGTCTTTGATTCTCAGTTGTTCCCCCCACCCCTGCCACCTTTTTTGTATTTCAGTTGGAAGAAGTGCTACACTTTTCTTATTCAAGATTGTTTCTTCTTTAGTGATTCTTTCCTTTGTTGTGCTCAGTCTGTCGATAATCCCATTGATTAGCATTCTTTTTTTCTCTGATACTGTTTTTTATATCTTTCATTTCCATTTGTCTCATTTTGGTAGTTTTCATCTCTTTGTGTTGTAATTCCACATTTGTCCATACATATTTTCCACCTTTTCCTTTAAAATACTAAGGTTTGGGGCACCTGGGTGGCTCAGCCAGTTAAGGGTCTGAGTTCACTCAGGTCATGATCTCACGGCTTGTGGGTTTGAGTCCCGTGTCGGGCTCTGTGCCGACAGGTTGGAGCCTGGAGCCTGCTTCGGACTCTGTGTCTCCCTCTCTCTCTGCCCCTCCCCCACTCACACTCTGTGTGTGTGTGTGCGTGCGTGTGTGTGTGTGTGTGTGTGTGTGTCTCAAAAATAAATACAAATTAAAAAAATATTAAGGTTATTTTGTTTATTAATTTTATTTTTTAATTATGTATTTATTTTTAAAATTTACATCCAAGTTAGTTAGCATATAGTGCAACAATGATTTCAGAAGTATATTGCTTTTAATGCCCCTTACCCATTTAGCCCATCCCCCCTCCCACAACCCCTCCATCAACCCTTTGTTTGTTCTCCATATTTAAGAGTCTGTTATGTTTTGTCCCCCTCCTTGTTTTTATATTATTTTTACTTCCCTTCCCTTAATTCATCTGTTTTGTATCTTAAAGTCATCATATGAGTGAAGTCATATGATATTTGTCTTTCTCTGACTAATTTCATCCATGTAGTTGTAAATGGCAAGATTTCATTCTTTTTGATTGCTGAGTAATAAATACTCCATTGTGTGTGTGTGTGTATACATATACATACATATATATATGTATACATATATATACATACACACACACACACACACACACACACACACACACACACATCTTCTTTATCCATTCATCTGTCAATGGACATTTCGGCTATTAAGGTTACTTTAAAGTCTTTGATAATTCTAAAACATGAGACATCTCTGAGTCTTATTCTGTTGGCTGTCTTGTCTACTGAATGTAGATCATTTTTTTTTCTTGCTTTGTGTATGTGTGATATATTTTTTATTGGTTGATATATATATATATCAACCAATATATTCATTGGTTGATATATATATATATATATATATATATATATATATATTGGTTGAGATACATATATATATATATATATATATTTTTTTTTTTTTTTTCCTGTTTGAACAGTAGAGACTGAGGTAAATGTATTTGTGCTTAGTAATGGGTATATCTCTTTTTTCAGTTTGTTACTAGGTCTCATTTGAAGGGGGGTGGTTAGTGGTTGAATCAATCTGTTCTCTATTTCAGGTGGGTTTGTGTTGCTATATAGGTATCTTTGATGCTCCAAAGACCCCACATTCCTGAGTGGCTCAGTTGGTTGAGTGTCTGACTCTTGGTTTTGGTTCAGGTCGTGATCTCATGGTTCGTGAGTTCAAGCCCCGTGTCAGGCTCTGCACTGACAGTGCAGATCCTGCCTGGGATTCTTTCTCTCTTCCTCTCTCTCTGCCCCTCCCCTGCTCATTCTTTCTCTCTCAAATAAAACTTAAAAAAATGTTTTTTAGAGGTACCTGGCTGGCTTAGTTGGTAGAGCATGGACTCTTGATATCATGGTCATGAGTTTGAGACCCTCCTTAACTTAAAATTTAAAAAAAAAAGCCAAGAATTTTTTTTTCTTTTTTTTAAAAACGTGATTGTGGCATTTGGTTTTCATTGTGTTATTCCTCGGCAGAATTTGGGCTATGAATGTCTATGAATGTAGGAGGTTACCTTTTCTTACATAATTGGGTGCAGGAAATATTAAGGTTATACTTTTCTCCCTTGCTTGAAATTTTATCCATCATAGCTCATGGATTTTTAAAAAAAGATGAAGTAGAACATGAAGGTATTAATATATATACTTCTCAATATTAGTACAAGTTCCAAAAAATTTTTCCTCTAGGGTAAATATATCACATACATGAAATAAAGGCTTTAACATTGCTTTCCAAATTCCCAGCAAGAATGTAAGCTATTTTGACTCTTTGATGCTTAGAGTTTATTTTTTTTTCTCTTAAAAGGAATTTATAAGAAATAGGTATTTTTAATCCACATGGAATTTTTACTTTGGCAAATTTCTTCCTCAGTTGGCTAGGTCATTTAAACCTATGAGTGCATTGGAGACAAATGTATGAATGCCAGAACTATCCTGAAATTTCTGCCCATTTGGCCAGACCCTTGATAATATGGCTCTAAGATTCCCAATTTGCCAGCTCCCCACTTAAGAATTCTGTGTTGTGATAAGAGGAAGAGAAGAAACAAAAGAAATAAAGAAAATTTCAAGAGCATTACAGTTTTTTTTAGAGAAAAATTGTCTTAAGATATACATAAAATTTACCTTTTTAACTGTCATTAAACAATGGTTCAGCAGCACTAAGGACATTCACATTGTTGTACAGCCATCACCATTATCCATCTTCATCTTTTTTTTTCATCTTTTTTTTCATCTTTCTGCATGGAACTTTGTACCTGTTAAACGCTAACTCCTTATCCTCCCCCCCAGCTCCCTAATTTCTGTCCCTATGAATTTGACTAAGGAGCATTATAGTTTTAAATGAATTTAGATGTTGGAAGCCAAATTGGTCTTAAACTAGTTAGATACTAGGATTACTCTTATTTTTCTTGGCTGAACTGCCCTCAGTTTAGAGAAGTTACAGATTCTGAAGAATGAAATGGCAGAGAAGATGAAGCCACACTTGGGGAAGAGACTCAGATTTTGTTGCATGTGAAATAAGCTTGAAATTTTGGTTGTTGCTTTTGGAATACAAATTTCCCTGTAGAGGTAGTGGTTTCCAGAGGATATGATTGTGGTTAAAGAGATGTATCACCCACAGCATATCTAAAATTTTGGATACAGTGTATTTGAATTCCAGACCTATCCTGACTGCACTCTAAGTTCGTCAGACTATGGCTCTGTGAAAGTGCATCTGTTCTCTGAAATACAGAAATCAATGTTTTGGGCTTCCATCAGTCACATCTTCTTTTCTTCAATGTAATAAAAAGCATTTAAAAAGTAAAAAGAAGCATTTAAACAGAAAACAGAAGCATTTAATAATAAATAATAATAAAAAGCATTTAAAAGATAAACAGAAGCATTTAAAACTACACGCTCAGAAATTATTGGATAGCTTTGGGCCTATACCTACTCTTTAGTAGATAAGGACACTGAAAAAACTGTCATTTGTATTTTATACTGTGTATCCCTTGTAATGCATTTCTCTGCTTGAAAAAATATATTAAAAAAGACAACAAAAAGGACAAAAAAGAAAAAAATTAAAAATCCTCTGCTTATGCATGTGAGGAAGACACAAATACTGTATTTTTGGACTGCAATCCCATGTCTGAGCTCACTAATGGTTACAGATTTCTCAGGGGATGTGTCTCCTGCCCCACCCAGCCTCTATCTATCCCCTCACAAGCTTCTCTGCTGTTTCCTTCTTTTGTGTATGTTTTATACTTTATTCCCTGTATTTATTACTTCTCAATTTTTGATTTCACTTTGCTTTTGGCTTCTGTCTTCCTTCCTTTTGTGCTGGCTCAAATATATATTTTTAAAAATATTTTCTCTGTTATTTTGACTATTTAAGATATTTAGCCTGACATGAAAAAATCTTCGTACATTAAGAATATCTTGCAAATGTTAACTAACTTAGATCTCTCTGGATCACCTATCTCCCCCTTTTTGTATTTCAGTTCCTTTTTTTTTTTTTTTAAGTTTGTTTGTTTGTTTGTTTATTTAGAGAGGTTGGGGGAGGGAATGAGCTAGGGAGGGTAAGAGAGAGAGGAGAGAGAGAATCCCAAGCAGGCTCCACACTCAGCATGGAATCCAATGTGGGACTCAATCTCATGACTGTGAGATCATGACCTGAGCCAAAATCAAGAGTCAGATGTTTAATTGACTGAGCCCTTTCCTTGTATTTCAGTTCTTAAAGCTTATATATTGTTTTTATAAAGCTTATAAAAAATTAAAATACTCTTTAAGTGATTATTTTTAAAAATATGTGTATTTATTTTATAGCTACTTGAAGGAAATTTTGCCAAAGAAGTCAGCCATGAAATGGATGGACTTATCTTTCAGCCTATTGGAGTAAGTTCATTTGTGTGTGTATAGCAATGTGTGTGTGTTTGTGCGTGTGTATGTGCGTGGAGCACTTGTAGTATGTATTATGTATGTAAATATGTGTCTATACCTGCTTGTATAGATAAAGTACATTTTCCTGAGGTATATTTACTTAGGATTGATAACTGCTTTTCCTTAAAACAAGTTATTATAAAATATTTCTACCAAATATATGTAATGGTCAAATGAACAATTGTTAGCTCTTCACTCAGCTTAAGAAGTAAATATTATTGATCCTTAGTTTTCAAGGAAGTTAGTTCTTGCAAAATGAATGTTAATTATTTCTGTACTAGAAATCTACCAGTAATATTACATAAACGCTTATTTCTTTCTGTAGCCCAATCTACCTTTAAATATTAATATTTCTAAATTTGTCATGGATGGATGAGTAAAATTCAAATAATTTTTAATACTTAAAATACAATTCTTTGAATATTATATGTCAAATTTCTGAAACTCACTGAAGAACTTTGAATGATCACGTCATATTTTGGAATAAGCTACATTTTACTCTATAGTATGGTTTCTCAACTTTAGCACCAGTGACCTTTTTTTGCCAGATAATTCTTTTCTGTGGAGGACTGTCCTGTGTGTTGTAGGGTGTTTAGCAGGATCCTTGGTCTGTATTTACTAGTGCCAGGATTACTTCTTCCCCTAATCCATCTCTTCAGTTTGTGACAACCAAAAATATATGCAATCACTGCCTACTTTCCCCCAGAGAGCAAAATTACCCTCCTGTGACAACTTGTGCTCTCTCTAGGGCACTCTTTCTCAAAATGTAGCCCGTGGACAAGGAATATTAGCCTGACCCAGAAAGTTGTTATAAAAGCAGCTCACCTTGGACCTACTGATCAGAAACCCTGGGATGGAGCCTAGCAATTTGTGCTTTAATAAGCTCTCCATGTGACTCTAACTCACGTTCATGTTTGGTAGAGTTGTATTTCATGTGCTATACCTCATCACGTGCTGCAGTTTGTCTCATAAGCTCCATTGGTCCGTCAGTAACACTATCCTTAGAAATTAGGGCACGGGTGTAGCTGAGAAGTTGTATTGAGAGACCTCAACCTGGATGCCTGTGGAAAAGGGAAAGAAACTAATATTTTTGAAAACTGTGTATTAAACACTATATTATATATAAGTTACATAAATACTAGAACTTTAATATGTAGGCCTAAATATAATGTAGATATGTGATTGTCTTCTGTCTTCCTTCCAGTCCCCTTTGCCAAACAGGTGGAGGGAAACTCTTCTGTGGTTGAGGGAAGAGGTGATGAAGGAGAGTTAGAGGCTGGGGATAGAAATTGTAGAAAATGCTATCTTAGGAAGATGGAAGTTACTAGATCTTTGAGTTCTAGTATTTTCCAGGCTTAAACTCCCTAGATTGAAATAAAGTCTAAAGATAATAGTAATTACAATAAATTTTACTGTGTTAAACTAATTGGTTCATACTCACGTGTATGTGAGATTTTGATAAATGTAAGAGAAATGATCTGACACGGAAGTCAGTCTCTGGGATGTCTAGGAAAGTCAGCCAATGTATTAGTCTGTTTCCATCCTAGTAACCACACTTGTCATTACAATGACTTTGTAATTGATATCTGGTAAGGCAAGTCTCTCTTTGCCAGGATTTTCTTAAATATGTGAGGACATTTGGTTTAACATATAAATTTCAGAAATAGTTTCTCTGGTTACCTAGAAATTTTTGTTCAGTTGGAATTAGGAGTTCAGTTGGAATTGCTTTGAATTTAGTTTGGAGAAAATTGATGTTTTTACAGTGTTAAATCATCTCAATGAATAAGGTTTAGCTGTTTTCGGGTCTTTTTCTGTTCTCTAATTGAGTTTGAGTTTTTAACTGTTGTCTAATTTCTATATATTTATTTTCCATTTTCACAATAAATGGTGTCTTTGTTGGTACTTCTGATGTACTGCCACATTGATTGATTGATTTTGTTGATTCAAGAATCTTGCTGAATAGTCTTAGTTCTAATAATTGTCTAATTTTACCAATTGGCCAAGACCTCTAGTACTGGCTGAAACATACACTTTATTGGGTGGAGGAGGGGGAGACATTCATACCTTATTCTCAACTTCAAAGGGAATGTGGCTAAATTTTCTCTCTTAAGTATGTTTTTGGTAGATTTCAGTTAGATAACTTTTATCATGCCAAGAAATTTTTGTTCCTGTTCATACAAAGTTTTTTTTTTTTTCCCCCAATCATAAATAGATTTTGGGAGTTAACAAATGCTTTCTCGGTATCTCTTGATTGAGATTGCCATGTTGTTTTCCTTTTAATAACATTAATGTAGTAAGTTACAGTGATTTTCTCATGTTGACCTGTCCTTACATTCTGACATAAATGCTGCTCAATCATGATATATGTAATTTAGATCTGGGTGTAATAGTTTTTTGAGGATTTATGCCTCCTTATTACTTACAGTTTTTTCCTTTTTTTTTTTTTTTTGTACATTCAAAATATAGGAGGTAATATTGTGGAAAAATATTATAAGTTTCAAGTAACACATAATAATACATGCCATGGTTTTAAAAGTAAAATATCTTGGCTTGTACTGAAAAATAGCGCTGTCTCTTCTACTTTCCCCACACTCAAAGTACCACTCCTTGGAGGGGATTATTTTCTGTTGTTTTAGCTGTGTTTTTTTTCTTTTCCCTCCCTACTTCTACAAAATCTGTTTATGCTGCTCTTCCTTGGTTTTCTGTTTTATACATGATCTGCCTACTCTCTGCTGTTGAAGAACAGGATTGAGCTCTTTCACTCCTCCAACATCACCCCTTCTCCTTCTGTCATCCCATTATAATTATATCACATTTTGGGTCAAATGAATATTCAGTATTTGTATTTCTGTTGTAACATAAATATTGTTCACATCTGAGTCAAGTTGTATAATATTTTATTTTCATAGGAAACTTTTTTTGCCTAGAGTTAGGAATTGCCTTGTATTTTCATTTGTTATGATTATCACTACTTCTTTCCTTAAATTCTTTAAAAGAACTTTTTGTTAAGTTTTATTTATTTATTTTGAGAAAGAGAGAGAGAGAGAGAGAGGGAGAGAGAGAGAATCCCAAGCAGGCTCCGTGCTGTCAGAGTGGAACCTGACTGGGGCTTAATCTCACAAAGTGTGAGATCATGACCTGAGCCAAAATCAGAGTTAGACGCTTAACGGACTGAGCCACCCAGGTGCCCCTGAAGAGACTGTCTTTTTTCCATTAGATATTCCTTTCCTGCTTTGTCGAAGATTAGTTGACCATATAGTTGTGTGTCCATTTCTGGGTTTTCTAGTTTGTTCCACTGATCTATGTGTCTGTTTTTATGGCAGTACCATACTGTCTTAATCCCTATAGTTTAGTAATAT
This sequence comes from Panthera tigris, assembly GCF_018350195.1. Taxonomy (NCBI): domain Eukaryota; kingdom Metazoa; phylum Chordata; class Mammalia; order Carnivora; family Felidae; genus Panthera; species Panthera tigris. Next base: position 79,045,459 of record NC_056664.1, on the reverse strand, counting down.
GACTTGCAGTCTGGAGTTGTGATACCTCTAGCTTTACTTTTCTTTTTCAAGAATGCTTTGGTTATTTGGGGTCTTTTGTAGTTCCATACAAATTTTTGGATCGTTTGTTCTACCTCTGTAAATAGTGTTGGTGCTATTTTGATAGGGATTGAATTAAACGTGTAGCTTGCTGGGGCACCTGGGTGACTCAGCTGGTTGAGCATCTGACTTTGGCTCAGGCTGTGATCTCGCAGGACATGGGTTCGAGCCCCGCATCAGGCTTGCTGCTTTCAGCACTGAGCCTGCTTTGGATCCTCTGCCCTCCCCCACCTTTCTGCCCCTGCCCCACTTGTGTGCTCTCTCTCTCTCTTAAAAACAACATTTTAAAAAATGTGTAGATTGCTTTGGGTATAGGCATTTTAACAGTATTTGTTCTTCCAACCCTTGAGCATAGAAATGTTTTTCCATTTTTTGTGTATGTCTTCTTCAGTTTCTTTTATAAGTGTTGTATAGTTTTCAGAGTACAGATCTTCTACCTCTTTGGCTGGGTTTATTCCTATCTTATGGGTTTTGGTGCAGTTGTAAATCAATGTGATATGCCACGTCAATAAAAGAAAGGATAAGAACCATGTGATCCTCTAAACAGATTCAGAAAAAGCATTTGACAAAATACAACATCATTCACGATATAGGCCCTCAACAAAGTTGGGACAGAGAGAACATTCCTCAAAATAATAAAGGCCATATGAAAAGCTCACAGCAAATAACATCCTCAGTGGGGAAAACCTGAGAGCTTTTCCTCTGTGGTCAGGAACAGGGCAGAGACTGGAAGTCCTAGTCTCAGCAATCAGACCAAAAAGAAATATAGGCAGACTATTTAAAAATTTATACCTATTTTATTTTTCTTGTTATACATGCATATGTATAATCTATTTTATGCTGTGTCTTTTTTTTCTTTTATGAAAGTTTTCAGTAACTTAAAGTCTCACTTGTTTCCTTGCAGACCCCCAAATGCAAACACCTATTTATTCTTCATGAAACAATAATGTTAGATTTGCTACTTGAATATTCTTCTCAGAGACTTCGCAGTGGGTTAGAATTGGTCTCTGATTAAGATAAGCCACTTAATATCTCTTTGGTTCTCCAGTTCTTCATCTGTAAAATGTACAGGCTATAATTAATAACTTAGCTCTGAAATTCTGAAATGATCATATGATGATCAATGTATGTCAATATAAATCAACACTTAAGAATTCCTTCTTCCTGCCAACATCTGGGAAAATGTTTTGGGTAAAGAATTCTTAATAAGAGAGAGAATAAACTCTTATTTTATTTTCCTAAAAACAATACATCTCTTAAATGGAAATTTAGACTGTTGCAATAGATAGAGTTTTTGTGAAGTTTATCATTGTCACCATTATATGACTTTATTTCTATTGTTTTTTTTTCCTGTCATCATTTCAATAGAATTCTCACTTTTGCATGCTAAATTATACGTAGTAGATGGAATGGCTTTGCAAGGATCACATTTTGTTCATCAGTGGACGTTATCAGTTTCTTATTAATTTAGCCTAACAGATCCTTAGGTTAGTATATATCTACAAAAGACTTATAACAATATTTTGTTATAAAAAATATTTCACAACTACTTATTTTGATAAAAGTTTACGTGATAATATAGCAGTATACTGTACTAGTCTTTGGTTAATCCTTTTCATTTTCCATGAAAGTTTAATGATTTTAGTCTGTGTTTCATTTGTAATTGTATTTTCTCATGATCATTTTCAATCTAGTTTTATTTCTCAAAAGTACAATACTTTGTCAATTATGTCTTAATTTTTACCACAAATGCATACCTTTCACAATGTGTATAGTGTGCCCTTTAGTGAGACTTTACTGTTAATTGATAGATTGTCATGTGGCTATAAGAAGGATGTGGTACTTACTGACATGTCTGCCAATTCTGTTTTTTTTTTCATTTCTATTGTATTTGTGTTAAATCTTCAAAAGGATATTCTGAGTATAAAATGTATTAACTCTGCCATCCAGAATAGGCTCCAATTTAGCATAAATGTATCCAGGAGAGCTATTTTCTTGCTCATATCCAAAATTTCATTGTATCCAACTTTGTAGCATTTATTATTTTTTTATGATTTTACTTTGCAATTTCAATCTGATTTTTCTATTCTTACATACTGTGTTTGTAGTTTGGGCCACCACCACAGGTGGGGTCCTACATATTCCATTTTTAAACTTTTGATTTACCAAAGCCACGGGTAAGAATGTACTTGGTTTCTACACAGAGACTTTTGACTTTTCTACATCTTTCAAAAAATGAAGGCATAAGTTTCTATTAAGTAGGTGAACTTGAATGACCTTATCAAGCACTGTATTCATGATATTCTGCTAAAGGAAGCAGAGTTTAAGATCTATTTTTCTAATAATTCATGACTCTTATGATTTCTTTTCATTGCTTTCAAAGAAAGAATACTTACATTTTTTCTTTTGCCTAATTCTTCGGTATTGAAACCACTGTGCTTATGTATTGTCATCAAGTTCCTTGTCTTTACCAAGTAAAATGGCCTTTTGTGATTGCTATTGCATATCCAAAGGAAAGACCTTAATTTTCCTTTTCAGCAGCTCTAAGTTTTCTGTGTAAAGAGGTAAGAGCAGAATTGATTACACACAGTTGTAGTTTCCAGTGGTGGTAGATGTGATTTTAAATCGTCCAGAGATGGAGTATTAAATGACATTGCATCACACAATGAGAAATTCAGTCCCAGTCCAGTTTTTATTTACTCTCTGTTTATAAAGTCTATTTATTTCTAGTTTTTAATATCTAAGGCTTGCTAATCTTTCCCTTTTCAATCAAATAAGTGTGGGTCTGGTTTTCCACTATTTAAAGGCAATATATTGTCAGGGATAACTTAGTATCCCTGATTCATATTCATCATAGCTAATTTTAGGACTACTTATTAGGGGTAAGCAATACCATTTTCTATTTCTGGTATAGATACCATTTGGATCAGGGTGGTTGGGAGGCTCAGTCAGGTAAGTGTCTGACTTGGGCCCAGGTCATGATCTCGCGGTTTGTGGGTTCGAGCCCTGCATTGGGCTCTGTGCTGACGACTCGGAGCTTGGAGCCTACTTTGGACTCTTCGTTTCCCCTCTCTCTCTGTCCCTCCCCTGCTTTCTCTCTCTCTCTCAAAAATAAATGCATAAACATTAAAAAAACTTGGATAAACTTTCCCAATTATCTTTGGGGCCATTTTTCAACCTTCCACAGTTATCTAGCTTGATACAGTATTTCCATCTAATAGCTGTGGACGCTAATACGTAATATAAATTTTTATTCTGCCCTTGTATGATTTGTAAATTACCTTCATTGGGCTATTTAAAGCAAGTTCTGAATGAGAATTTATGAACCTTAATCAGACTAAGTACTAATTTTTAATGTAAAATTTGCCAACATTTTTACATTTCTCTTCTGGGGAAATCTAAAAACTTTCATGAACTCAGCTTTAATAATTAAGTGCAGGCAGGGTAAGTGATGGGCACTTATGGCAAATTAATGTGGTATATAGTCATAGTAATATATATAATATGGTATTTTTTATCATGTTAAAATATATGTAAATTTAAATCTAAATAAAAAATTTTTTAAATTTAAATTCAAGTTAGTTGAATTACTACTACATATAGTGTAGTATTGGTTTCAGGAGTAGAATTTAGTGATTCATCACTTAAAATAACATAGTGCTCATCCCAACAAGTACCCTCCTTAATGCCCATCACCCATTTAGCCCATCCCCACACCCACCACCCCTCCAGCAACCCTCAGTTTGTTCTCTGTATTTAAGAGTCTTATGGTTTGCCTCCGTCTCTGTTTTTATTTTGTTTTTCCTTCCCTTCTCCTGTGTTCATCTGCTTTGTTTCTTAAATTCCACGAGTGAAATCATATGTGTAAATCTTTCACCTTTTATTAAAAAATTTTTAATGTTTGTTTCAGAGAGAGAGAGAGAGCGCGAGAGCGCGCGCGCACACAGGTGTGAGTGAGCACGAGTGGGGGAGGGGCAGACTGAGAAGGGGACAGAGGATCCAAGGCGGGCTCTGGCTGACAACCTATTGGGAGTTATCCAAGTTTTAGAATCTATAGTTCTTTTTTTCTGGAATTCTTTGGCCTCTTTAAAGACCAAGACTTCAGGGTCTTTCTTGGTTGCTTTGCTTGGCTGTTAGCATTCTTGGAAAAGAGAAGATAAAGGGGGCGAGGGCCCAAGGTTCAGTAGGTAAGCTTTGCTGAACTTTCAGTTTGCCTCTTCAGTTATGCTTGAGTCTTCTGGACTGAGCTTCTGTCCTTCAGTTTTTCCACAGAATAAGGGTATCTATCTCCTGCCTTTTGCCCAGGGTGGAGGAGGGAACTAAAGACTTTAATGTTCCTTATAAAGATTTTCAACAATTCTCCTTATTTTCAGTTCTGTCCCCCTTGGCAGCCTTCTTGGTTATCTGTTTCCTACGTTATTTAATCCATTCTGGGGAACTGTGGCATGTAGCATGAATTGCTTTCATTGGTGTCCTCCTCTGCAAGCACTGAGTATTCAGTTTTCTGGGCTCTGTGCCTTACTAACTTCTCCAGCTCCTTTCTGTCTTTCAAAAATGTATTGACATGTTGTTTTCTGCTGTTGTCTTCTCTCCTGTATTTCCTTTTCTGTTGATAACTCTTTTCTGTAACTCCTACTTTAGTGAGGTTTCAAATCAAAGTGGATATAAATGCACCTGTTCAGTCCACCACATTTATCAGAAAATCTTCAAAACTTCTCACAGTGTGGTGTTGCATCTCTTGGCTCCCTTGACCCAACAATTCAAATAACTTAAGAACTGATTGAGTGACCATTCTAGCAATCCGAGTGAGTCTGTGTAAAGTGGAGAGGCGGTCCTGGTTGGGGTAGACAGAGCTTGATTTTTAACCTCTGATCCCTTCTCTGATACTACAGAAATATTCCAGAAGCAAATGAATGGTGAAAGATGAGAGGATTCTGGTGCTTTTACTTGTGAAAAAACTCTTTGGCCTATATTTATTTGGTGCTAGTTACTTAAAACTTAGCAAAAAGTTAATTCTGCTCTATTATATTAATTACAGTGAGTGAATTCAAGTTGAATAAAAGGTAGAAAATGTTACTCCTGCTAAAAAGAAAAAAAAAGAGAAAATATTTGAATCTTGAGAAAATACTGAAAAATAGTGATAAAGATACCATAAAAGTGGTGATTCTGTTGAGGGCAAAGTTCCCAGCACCAGCTTAGAGGAAAGTTTCCTTACCATTTCATTTAATGTTCTGTGTTTCACATAGTTTATTATTTTTATAAGAAAAAGGAAAGCAAAGTTAATTAATGGTGTATTCAGGAAAATAGAGCTTAGAGTATTTTTTTGTGATTATAAAGGAATACACCAGTATCTGATATTTACTAAAACACAGAGCAGCCATTAATTATTGTGAAAGCCTCAATTTAAACAAAGTAGATTAAATTGCGTTTATAGAATTATAGAAAATCTGAGATGAAGAGATACTTCCAAGATTAGCCCAATGGTTTCAAAACACTAATTTCCAAAATTGTTGTTTTCTGTTAACTACCTCGGGATCACATGGAGGGACAGGTTACTAGGTAACCATTGTGTTTACATCACAGCAGCTCCGACTTAGTTCTTTTGTATATTGTAGTTTTGGATAAGATTGTATTTTTAAAAGGGCTTTGCCTTAGTAAATATCATTTGAATCATTTGCTTTTTTGATAATCTCTCTTCATTGCAAAATCAAAATTATTTTTCAGCTCATTTTATTTTTTAGCACTGTTTTTGGAAGTACTCTCATGGCTTCTATGACACCACATGTTCCTAATTTCTTCTAGTCATACTATTTCTCCTCCATCTCATTCAAGTTCTTCGTTTTCTACTAATCATTGAAGTTTGGACTTTCTCAAGGCTCAGTGTCCTGGACCTTCATTTTTTTCTCATTCTCTACTCTCTCCCTAGAAATCTCATCTGCACTCATGGCTTTAGTTATTTCCTATAAGCCAGACTTTAATTTCTGTTTACACTCCATGTATATTTATCTAATTGCCTACCTTGATACTGCCTTTTGAATTTTTCAGAAACAAGCAAATATGCAAACTGTAAACACCTTTCCTTTCCCAGCATTTGCTACCCCCACTTACTTAAATGCAGCTTCTTAAATGAGAAATCTAGATGTCATCTTTGACATCTTCCCCTCTTTCATCCCTCTAATCCACGTCCAAGTCTTGCCAATCTTCCTGCTTTATCACCTAAATATCTCATAAATTATTCCCTTTTCTCTCCATAACCACTACCACGGCTCTAATCTGACTTACCATTTGTTGACTCTTGCCTGGTCAGCTGCTGTGGCATCCTGGCTGGTCCTGCAACATTCACTTTGTCTCCCTTCAATCTTTTTTTCTTGTTGCATCTAGAGTGATCTTCTTTCTCTCTAGTGATTTCCCCTTACTCTCAATTTAATGACCAAAATTAGATTTGAAGGCAGTTTACTCTCTTCTTTATCACATGCTGCTTATTCGTTTCCCCATGTGCTTTGCTGTTGATGTAAAAATAACTGATTTTTACGTAAAGGTGACTTACTTATATTACTTTATTCACGAACATGGTTTTTAAAAATTTCATATGTAAGCTGTTTGATACAATATTTAAATATTTTGAGAGAAAATGGGTATTTTCTTCAAAGAAAAAATTAGCTGTTTATTTTAATATAAACCTATGTATTTTTAAAGGGTTGAGGTTCAAACTTTGATCAAACTGAAGTGATCATCTGATTATTAGTCTACACCATAAACCAGTTAGGTTTTATTAGACTCATATACAAGGTTTTCAGTTTTATGGTTTTATTGACAATTTGAATTGCTAACTTTTTGTGGTTTGTCATCTAAAAATAAATATTTTAAAATGACTTGGCATTTTAACATGCTATAGGTAGTAAATTATTTTACTTGACGGCTATAAGATCTTTTAATTTAATTTACAAAGTTGATAATACTTGTTAACTGGCTCTTACAAGATTTTAATGATTTACGTAGCATAGTAAAATTTTATTCATGGTAGTAACTGATTAATTTCTAACCTTTTAAAATTCATATTTGATTTTACTTTTGTCATCTGGAGACTCATGTTTCTAAGTAAGAATTTTTGTGCCATTAATAATCCATCACGGAAATAAAAACAAATATATAATGAATTGCAAAATAGTAGTAATAATAAAAATAATAAAAATTCTTTGTTTTATTTTTAAAAAAGGCTTTTCTTTATCTACCAGCTATACTGTGAATATTAAACATATGATTGTTCCCATATTGAGTCAAGAGTATTTACTCTTAAGCGGTCGTGATACAATTTTTTTTTGTTTTCATCACTATCTTGATTTTCTGTAAGGTGGGTCAGCTTGATTTTGTATCTGGCATTAATCAGTTTGCATGTAAATTGAGTCAGCTTTGATTTTAATATTGCTTTCTTGTGAAATATTAGTGTTTTTATTAAACCTTTACTACTGCCAGGTATATTGAATGTTATGGATAGATTGTAAAATGAAAATTGGAATTAGTCTAATGCCTTGTCTTGGAGTACATGACGAATTAGAGTGGTTTTCCTCTGAAGCAGAGATGATGTTACCATGGTGAGAGCTTCTGTTGCCATGACATTTGCTTGCATATTTTGATAGGTCTTCATTTGAAGAAGGGCTCTGTTTCCTGGCAGACTGGAAAAGTGTCATTCTATCTTTTCTCAAAATGTGTTATTTTTTACTGAAAAATATAATAATTTCCAAAGAACTGTGATAGTGAAGTGCCAAGAAAGAAAATACACCTTGTTTATTTTTAATTTTTTTCCTTTTTCAACTTTTAGAACCCAGCAAAATATTCTTAGCTTGCTTTGTTTTCTTCTAGTTTTCTTAATAAATAAGATATTTCACTTCCATTGAATTTTGTTGACAAAATAAACAGCTAAAGGTGAATAATTCGTAATCAGTCTCAGTTGAATATAGATAAATAACGTTATTGTACAACTAAAAGACACTGCTAATGATGATATATTGGTAGCAGAGCAAGGGGAAATAAATATAAATAAGGACTTAACAAAAATGAACGAATCAGTGAATTCCAATAGGTAAATATATAATGTACAAAATCAGTCAGTGTTCATATAAATGATACATACTAAACACAATGAATTAAGGTTAGTTCTTTTTTATGGATAACTTAGGTTCAATGTTGAAATGTTAATGGCAGATATTTTTTAAAAATTGTGTTTTACAGTGGTATATTTTTAATTTTTAACCAGACAATACAGAAATTTTAACATGTAGTAAAAAAAAAATAATAATACATAGAAGAAAGCCTCCCTCTCACATGTCCTCCCTTCTTGTTATCTATTATTGTTAGTTTTTAATTTAACTTTTCAATTTCAATTACACATATGTTAATACATAATAACATAAGGTAGCATGTTATTTTGCACTTTGCTTTTCAGAATTTGTTCCTCTGTATCTTTAAATGTATATTTTGTTAATGCTCTAATTTTAGCATCTGGGGACATACTGGGGTCAGCAACAAGATAGGGCTTATTTTTGACATCTCCCATCTCTTATGCTTGTGACAATTGAGAATTTTAGAAGGAAGTATTTGAAAGGATGCATTCTGTCCATTTAGAATGAAAAAAAAATTTATTTTCCTTTTGTTGAACTTCGGTGATAACTTTAGTGGCTCTTTCTGCTGGTAGACCGGTTCATTTTGTAAAAGCTGCAAACTGAAGTATTCTATAATGAGCACATATTTATACAAGCTGTTTCTTCTGCCTCAAACTGTTTTTTTCTTTCCTGTATTACTCCCATTCATCCTTTGAATGTCACATTAGGTGTTTTGCTTGTTTGGGAAAGCCAGTTCCAGCTAGGTGAGTGCGATTCTCCCCAGCTACCACAGAACTTTTGTTGATTCCAAAGCATTTCACACCATACTGTGATTTTTAGTTATTTTAAGAATTCATATTTTCCTAACTGGACTATAAGTACCATGAAAGCAAAGGCCACATTGATCTCCTTCACATTGATATTTTTAGTACCTATACCGTAGTAGGTTCTCAGAGGGTGAATATTAGGTGCTGTGTTTTGCATACATTCTGAATGTCTCACTGTACTTTCTCTTGTTTGTGCTTACACTCCTTCTTTTTCCCTATAACTCTCTGCTTAAAAAAAGTTTTTTAAATGTTTATTTATTAAAAAATATTTTTTTTAACGTGTATTTATTTTTGAGAGACAGAGAGAGACAGAGCATGAGCAGGGGAGGGGCAGAGAGAGGGAGACACAGAATCCAAAGCAGGCTTTAGGCTCTGAGCTGTGAGCACAGAGCCCGATGCGGGGCTTGAGCCCACAAACAGCGAGATCATGACCTGAGCCGAAGTTGGACACCCAACCGAGACACCAGGCGCCTCTCTTATTTTAGAGAGAGAGAGAGAGAGAGCGCACGAGCGAGTGAGTGAGCCAGAGCACGAGTGGGGGTGGGGCAGAGAGGGAGACCGAGACACAGAATCCAAGGCAGGCTCCAGGCTCTGAGCTGTCAGCACAGAGCCTGACGCGGGGCTCGAACCCACGAGCTGTGAGATCATGACCTGAGCTGAAGTTGGTCGCTTAACCAATCGAGCCTCCCAGGCACCCTCCTATAACTCTTCTGTTTAAATTTCACTTCCTCTGGGAAGCTTCTCAATCGTTTTGATTATATGTTATATCTTCTATTTCCTGCCGTTACAGCTCTGAACTGCACATTTCATAAAACTCACAATCTGTTTTAATTGCTTATTTGTCTGAAAACCCACATTACCTTCATCTCTCTGGCCTCTAGCAGAGGTTGACACAGACCTTCTAGTTGATCAATAGATATTTGCTAGAAAAGAAAAAGAGTGAATGCATACTCTAGACCAGTGGTTCTCAACTGGGGCCATTTCACTCACTAGATGACATATGACAGTGTCTGGAGACATTTTTCATTAGCACAACTGAAAGGGGGTGGTTGTTGGTGCTGGTATCAGTGAGCAGAGGCCAGGGATGTTGCTAAACCTTCTATGATGCACAGGACAGCACCCTGCCCCCCACCCCCACACCTCAAGCGAACACTTGGCTTGGACTACAGATGAAGATTTAGAGGTAACTTTTATTGTGGGTGTACTTGGAGCTTTAAAGGAGTGGATTATATGCTGTGAGTAACTGTAAAAAAGGGCAGAGAATAGATACTTGAAGAATGTATATTCAAAATTGATTCTGATGTTGAAATTTACCCCAGATGACTTTAATAGACAGTTTTTTAAAACCTCTGATAAATGTTTAATGTTAATGTTTCTCTGATGGTTTTTAATGAAGCAGAATAAGCCTATGTAGTAATATATATTGATTTTTTTTTTCCATTCCCTGTCTACCATGCCCTGTTGTGTGATACCTCTATCTGTGTATGTGTTTTCTTTGCTATTCTTTGCTTTCTGTCATCTCTCTTTTAAGGAGTATGTGTGTGTGTTTCCATGTTCAGTAATGTAACATAAAATTATAAAATTATTTTTGTTATGAAGTTTTTGAGAGCTTCTTTGCTTCCTGAGATAATTGGGACTCTTGGAGTAGTTTTAAAGCCAGATTTATTAAATCACTGTTTTATAAAGAAATTGAGTTGTTCTCTTAAACTAGTTTTGACAGGAGGGCAAAATTACTCCGGTTGCCTTTTTTAACTAAATTATCTGCCCTCCATCTGAGAGCACTGTGTGTCATAGCAATTCTTCATACCAATGCTAGAAGCATAGAAAAGCATTTTAGTGATATTATGTAGTATAAATTAGCAAAAAAGTGGTTAACTTAGTTGATGTATAAAAGTCACTAGGCTGCAGGTATTACTTGTGTCTAGAATTTGATCATCTATCAGTAGACTGCTTTTATTTAGACTTGTGTCTACCAGAGAAAAGGAGAAACTTTGTGAGTCTGCTAGGTCTAAAAGCTAATGGAATTTTTTACCATATGACAATAATCTTAGGTATTAAGTGGGTATTAACCTGGAGTTGTGGAATGTATTAGCTCATTCCTTCATCTAATAAACTGGGTGCTTACTATATGTCATATTCATTGCTGAGTTTTAGAAATAATAAAGATGGATAAAGCACCTGCATTCTATGGAGAAACGACATAGCGGCACATTACATTACGGTGTATGAGGTGAGAGAGTGCAGACTGATGGAGGAGTGGAGATACTTTAGTGGGCCCAGAGAGAGGATCAGGGTGCCCTGGGAGATTTAGGCCCATGCTAAGGATAGTCTAGATACTTGGCTTAGTAGGTTTTCACGGGTAGTATGAGCTAAATGGTTAGATGCTGAAGAAGTTTATTAGGTTCTCTGAGCTGTCTTTTCCCCACTATCCAGGCCACTTGCCAGTTGCTTTCTCCTCCTACTCATCCCCCTGCACAAAACTAGAGTAATTAGAAAACCACTGACTTAAAATTGGTTTCCTTTGGAACAGTTTTATAATCTCAACTCATGAGATCATTTAATCTACCCTTTTCAACCTTTCATCATTTGCTTTTGGACAAATGATACATTTTATTTTGTTAATGGTATGAAGATTTTTGCATTACTTCGATTTGGGAGTGTTTTGGACAAGTTGTAACCAGTCTGGTTGTCATTTTGTTTATCTGTAAAAAGAGGGAGTTTACTGCATGTTTTCAGGTCTGCTCATTTCTCTAGTATTCTTATTCAGGTCAATTAACTGGTCTTGATATTAATTGGCTATTTTAATTTAACCCACCTTTATCCCAGTTTCCTTATTGACTAAATTTTAAAATCACTGTAGTTCTCTGGAACTGCCCAGATACAGAAGCTAAAGCTGAAGTTTCAGAAGTCTTTGTATAACTGTATTTTTTTTTCAAAAATTGTTTCATTAGCCACAGGTTTACAACAATAGCAAGAAGAAATTAATTAGACTTGTGAATAAGAGAGCAGAAATAGTAATCTGAAAATATTTTTGGGTAATTTTTCCAATCTGAATAAACCAAGAAATTGTTTCAATTCTCTAATAATTTTACACTAAAATGACAAGTTCAGAAGCCTCATTGTGGTTGAGCTCACTGTCTTGTTAGTCTATCTTCTCCAACTAGTATGATAACTGGGCACATACTCTAAGTACTCTGTGTTGACTGAATGACTTTTCTCCCATATAGGGTATTTATATGTCTTGATTTTGTATAATGGATATTTGCTATTTGCTTCTCCATGAAACATGGACAAATAACCAAGTCACTAAGTCTGGAGTTGTTTTACTCCTGTATCCAGTAGCCATACCAGATAGGACTTCTTCTGTTTTCCTTAAAACTAAATGCTAGAAAAACAATAAAAATAAAATTAATATAGTAAGGCCAGGGATCTTTCTTAGCTTCAGGGTGTGATCCTTGTGAACAAGGCATTATGCCTCAGGTTTCAGTGTAGGGCCTTGATGGAATATGATAACATAACTGCTCACATTTTACTAGTGGGAATCATAGAGTAGCATAGGGCTACATAGTATTAGGTATCTCTAGTCTAGATACCATTTTTTAGGCAAACAATACTATTCCTGCATTTTTACAAGCAAGATAGATAAAGTCCCACTTTGAACTTTCTTAAAATCATGAAGTTAGTAGTTAGTAGAGGCAAAAAGGAAATAAATGTCTTCTCCTCTTTGCTGTTATTACTGTCAGCTTCCTTTACATTAGAGTTTCTCAACTTTGGTACCACTGACATTTTGGGCTGGATAGTTCTTTGTTGTGGGCAGCTGCCCTGCAGGTTTTAGGTTTAGAAACATCTCTGGTCTCTGCCCACTAGATGGCAGCAGCACTCCCTACCCCTCCTTAGTGTGACAACCAAAAATGCAGGCATTGCCAAATATGGAGGTGCGGAAAGTGGGGGAGAATCACCCCTAGCTGAGAACTGCAGCTTTATCCAACTAATATATCACTTATGCCTCCATTTCATTTTATCCCTGTTTTAGAGACTTCTGTTTGGCATATGGCCATCCTCTACCTCTACGCCAGGTTCTGTTCTCATTTGATAAATACTTTCCCAAACATCTTTTACTCTGTTTCTGAATTTGTATCCATTACATTTTTTCTTTAAGAGGATGATGGATATCTTGGGTTATATAGGTGATTGCATTCAGACATAATCTACCCCCAAGTTTGTACTTCACAGCTTACCTGCTAAAACCAGATTTATTTCTATAGAACTAAATATGTATTGGTTAAATATAAGTTCAATAATTATTTAAATCTAGATACATGCTGGTGAATTTAATGAAATTAAAATGCATTACTCCCTAATTAAACACTGAAAATTGTAGCTTGAAAAAAAGTTTTTGTATCCATGTTTATAGTTCAGCAAGATTCTGTATTTTAAGTTGGGTAACCCATAAATATTTAATTTTAAAAGACTAAGTCCCTGTATTATATAATATCTTTGCCCTTATCATTTTGGGGATCATGAAAAAAGGATTTTTTGGTAGTGATTGATGCACCTAATCTTTCACAAATATTGCTAATCTAAGTCATTTCATAATCTAAATTATTCTATTTAAAAAGTAAACCTAAATATACTGAGACTAATATTTTGTAATGAATTTAAAAGTTTAGCACAATAAAATGCAAATTTTTATTAAGTATTTGTTGAGCATTGTACTAGGTGTTTTGTAGGCACAGAATTAGATACTATTTTGGCTGGAGTAGAATTTACATTCTAATAAGTATTTAAATACATTTTATTCATGGAATCTATGTCATTGTAGAATTTACATTCAGTAATTGAGAACTACCATATTTTTCTAAAATTTATTAATATGAATTTCATTAATTTTCATAAAGGTGCTTTGAATTCCCAATAATATCAAGTCTAGTATTTCAAATGAATATAAATGGTTTGGTGTGCAAGGAGATGAGGAATGACTTAAGTTTATGAATTATTGCTGTGTAAAAACAGAATTAGTACATGCTGTTTTCTCATTAGATTCAAGTTTGGCTCTTGATTTCCGGAGAGAAGAATGTGAAGGATATTTAATATTTATTATACAAATAACATTATATATTCAGATTCTTTTTAGAATTGGTCATTAGCTACCTGTTGTGAAATATTTTAAAACTGTACACAATTAACCTTTCCTGCATTTAATAACTTAGATTGGTATTGGTTTCTAAGTAGTCTCATACTCATGCTCATAAATAGAGAACAGAAGTAAATGATGGTTTGTCTGACATTCTCTTGGCTGAGGTCGTGAATGGGGTTGAGATGGATGCTGACTTTCCTTTCTTCCCTTGCTCTTTTTTTACCCCTCACTACCACAGTCAACCACTCTCACTAAAAGGTCGATGACATATCTGTCAGGTATGCTTTATTAGAAAAAAAGACTAAATTTTATCAGAGTCTTCTCATTAATGGGTTGACAACTGGAAAATTCTGCAGTTTTGGCATTTTTAAAAAATTATATTCAATAAGTCTAAAGAGATTTATTTGTGATCATTCTGAAAGATGTATGTTACCTAAGTGAATCTCTCAGGGCAAATAAATGGATGAAACTTCCACTGAAATATTATATATTTGATTTTATATTCATTCATGTTTAAACATAAGACTTGGGGGAAATAGCATATATTTTTAAATTTGCTACAGATAAAATATCTTTAATATCAGCTCCAGTGGTTTGTCTTTGTTAGTACAACGTAAGTTTTACTAAATTTGATGTTGTATGGACTTCGGTTTGAAGTTTTTTTTTTTTTTTTTAACGTTTATTCATTTTTGAGAGAGAGAGAGAGAGAGAGAGACAGAGCATGAGTGGGGGAGGGCAGAGAGAGAGGGAGACACAGAATATGAAGCAGACTCCAGTCTCTGAGCTGTCAGCACAGAGCCTGATGTAGAGCTCGAACCCATGAACCATGAGATCATGACCTGAGCTGAAGTCGAATGCTTAACCAACTTAGCCACCCAGGTGCCCCTGGACTTCTGTTTGAAATAACTAATCCTGTGACTAGGGTTTTTGCAGTTTTTCTCAAATTTTTAAAACTGTGTTAGAATGCAGTTTGACTTTTATATTTAAGAAAAATATTTGTAATGAGAGCACTTAGCAATTTTTCCATCCCAATGAATATCTTTCTCATAATATGGCTCCACTCCCTGTAGACATACTTGCCTCTCCTTCAGTAGATCCTAATATTTTTCTACTCCTGTGTTTTACTTGTATTTACTTCATGCTATAAGTCTGCATAAATGAATATTACCCATTTGTCAAGGCTTACAATGATCATTCCTTTATAATCAGTTCTTAATTCACTTAACTAAAATATTTTCTTACTGTGTTGCCAGAATACATTTAAAACACTTATTTTTCCTGTAATCTCGTTAACTGCATGGACAGTGTTCTACAACTATTTCTACTATTTCCAAAACTTTTACATCACCCCAAACAGAAATTCTGTAACCATTAAGTGAGAGCTCACCTTTCCCCACCCCAGCTCTTGGTACCTCTAATCTACTTTCTGTTGCCATGAATTTGCCTATTCTGGATATTTCCTATAAGTGGAGTTATACAACTTTTATACTTTTGTGTCTGGCTTATTTCACTTGTAATGGTGTTTTCGAGGTTCATTCTTTTTGTAGCATGCATTAGAATTCCATTCCTTTTTATGGCTGAATAATATTCCATCGAGTATACATACCGTATTTTGTTTATCCATTCTTATAGTGACGGAACATAGGTTTTCATCTTTTGACTACTGTGAATAATGCTACACTGAACATTCACATATAAGTATCTGTTTGAGTCCCTGTTTTCAGTTTTTTGGGGCTGTATTTTCAGTTTTTTGTTTGTTTTTGTTTGTTTGTTTTTTGGCTGTGTACCTAATAGTGGGGTTGTTGAATCATAGGGTAAATGTGTGTTTAGCTTTTTGGGGAACTACCAAACTGTTATCTTTAGTGGCTGCATCATTTTATCTTCCTTATAGTAATGTATGTGGGTTCTAATTTCTCTTTATCCTCTCTAACACTAGTTATTTCCCCTGGTGATAGTCACCCTAGTAGGTATCTCATTGTGGTTTTGCTTTGCATTTCTTTCCATGGGTAATGATAGTAAGCATCTCCTTATGGGCTTATTGGACATTTTATATGTTCTGGGTAGAAATGTCTATTCAAATTCTTTGCCAGTATTAAATTGGGTTGTCTTTGGTTATTAAGTTGTAGGAATTCTTTATATATTTTAGATATTAAATCTTTATTAGGTATATGATTTGCATATTTTCCCCATTTTGTAAGTTGTCTTTTTACTTTCTTGATAATGTCTTAGGATGCACAGAAGTTTTGTAATTTGAAGTCCAGTTTACCTATTTTTTCTTTTATTGCTTGTGCTTTTGGTATTATACCTAAGAATCCAAGATTATGAAAATTTATCCCTATGCTTTTGTTTAAGAGTTGTATGGTTTTAGTTGTTATATTTAGGTCCTTGGTCCAGTTTTACTTAGTTTTTATATGGTGGGACAAAGCAGTCCAATTTCATTATATTACATGTGGAAATCTAGCTATCCCAGCATCATTTGTTGAAGAGAATATTCTCTCCCCATTGAACAGACTTTGCATTCTTCTTAAAAAAATCAGTTGGCTATTGATGTATAGGTTTATTTCTGTACTCTCAATTCTTTTCTGTTGGGTCTGTATGTCTACTTTTATGCCAGTATCTCTGTTTACAAGTAACCTTGTACCAAGCTTTGAAGCTGGGATGTGTGAATCCTCCAACTTTGTTTGTTCTCTTTTCAAGATTATTTTGGCTTTTCTGGGTCTCTTGTAATTCCTTACGAATTTGAGGCACAAAAGGCTGTTGGGATTTTGAAAGGGATTGCATTAAATCTGTAGATTGCTTTGGTAGTATTGACATCTTAACAATAGTAAGCCTTCCTACATTGGTATTCTGAGGCCAATTCCAGTGTGTATGTGGGGGTTCCCCACATCGATAAGCAATTCTAGGACACCAGCTGGGTGTACAACAGTTCAGCTCAAATTTGACACCTGGAGGTAGTGTCAAATTCCACAGATTGAGGGCTGTGTCCTACAACACTGCTGCCTCCTCAACCCACCTTCAGATGCCAGTTGCAAGCCCAGGTTATCACCTGTACTTCTGACCAGCTGGCTATAAATCAGAGGTTCCCATGACCCCCCTCAGGTTTGATTAATTTGCTGGATGGAATCAGTGCATAGACAAGGACTGGGGAAGGGGCACAGGGTTTTCATGCCATTTCCAGGCTTGCCACTCTTACTGAGTCTTCACATGGTCACCAGTCTGGAAGCTCTCCAAACCGTCTTTTTTTAGTTTTTTTTTTTTTTTTTTTAATTTTTTTTTTCAACGTTTTTAATTTATTTTTGGGACAGAGAGAGACAGAGCATGAACGGGGGAGGGGCAGAGAGAGAGGGAGACACAGAATCGGAAACAGGCTCCAGGCTCCGAGCCATCAGCCCAGAGCCTGACGCGGGGCTCGAACTCACGGACCGCGAGATCGTGACCTGGCTGAAGTCGGACGCTTAACCGACTGCGCCACCCAGGCGCCCCATCTTTTTTTAGTTTTCTTAAGGAAGCCTCATTAGATAGGACCAACTGATTAAATCAGTGGCCATTGGTGGTTGAATCTTACCTCTAGCCCTTCTTTCCTCCTCAGAAGTTGGGGGAGTGGCACTGAAAATTCCTACCCCCTCATCACTTGGTTGGCTGCTCTGGCAACCAGCTTTCAATGTTAAGTGCTTTCCAAAATCTACTTCAATTGACAGGACAAAAGACCTCTATTGCTCGCCTTGTTTAGGGAATTCCAAGGGTTTTAGGAGTTTTGCACTAGAAATGGGACAAAGACCAAATGTTTATTTCTTATTGTAGATCACAATATCACACTCTCTATGAATACGGAATGTTTTCCCATTTTTTAGTTCTTTAACTTTTTCAGTAATGGTTTGGTTTTCAGTATACGATCATTCACTTCCTTGGTTAAATTTATTCCTATGTATTTTGTTCTTTTAGATGTTACTGTAAATGGAATTGCTTTCCTTTTCTGATTGTTTGTTATAGAAACACATCTGATTTTTTGTATTGATAATCCCACCAAAATATTAAATTATTAGGAATGAATTTAACAAAAATTGTGTTATTATTTATATACTGAAAATCAGAAAACATTGCTGAAAAAAATTTTGGAAGACCTAAATAAACAGATTTGCAATGTTCATGAATTGGAAGTTTCAGTGTTGTTCAAATGTCCTATCTCCCCATATTGACCTTTTGATTCAGTGCAATATTAGTTAAAATCCCAATAGACTTATTTTTCATAGGAATTGACAAGCTGATTTTAAAATTTATGTGGAAAAAATTTTTTAATGTTTATTTGTTTTTGAGCGAGAGACAGGGTGTGAGTGGGGGAAGGGCAGAGAAAGAGGGAGACACAGAATCCGAAGCAGGCTCCAGGCTCTGAGCTGTCAGCACAGAGCCTGATGCAGGGCTCAAACCCACGAACTGCAACATCATGACCTGAGCCGAAGTCGGACACTTAACTGAGCCACCCAGGTGCCCCAAATTTATGTGGAAATATAAGTAAAACATTAGCTAAGAGAGTTTGGAAAAAGATCAAAGTTTAAGGACTTACACAACTAGATTTCAAAATTATTATAAAGTCACAGTAGTTGAGACAGTGTGCTGTTAGTGGGAGGAAAGTCATATTATTCAGTGTAACAGATTAGTGAGAATAGACATATATCTGTAGCTGTAAGTGGTTAATTTTTGACAAGGGTGCCAAGGCAACTCAGGGAAGAAAGATAATCTTTTCAACAAATGGCCCTGTATTGATTTGACATCCATATGCCAATGAACCTAGTCCCTTACTTCATACTATATAAATAAATTAACCTCAGATGGGTCTTATACTCCCAAATAACAGCTAAAATGATAAAATTTTCTAAGAAAATTGTCTTTTGCACAGATTCCTTAAAGAGGGCACAAAAGGCAGCACAAATTATGAAATTTTTAAGTTGATTGAATCCATGCGTTAAAATTCACTGGTTAACTTTATTCATTGTAAATTATGCCACAGTAAAGCTGAACAAGAGAAAAACAGTTTTTTTTTTTTTTTTAAAACTATCAAACTTCCTATCCATTTTTAGAAGGATTGGAGAGAATAACAGGTTTCATTCTTTTTATGGACTTTCACAAATAAGGGTCTGCATACTTTGGCAGGAAAAGGAGAAAGGTTGTTACTAAGAAGGTCAGTAACTAGCTTCGCTCATCAGTTAAGATAAAACTTATATTTAGAAAAGAAGTAGTGGTTTTGCTTAATAAGAAGTAATTGAAAGGGATTAAGAGTCACAAACTTCCAATTATAAAATAAATAAGTAATGAGGATGAAATGTACAGCATAGGGAACATAGGCAATAATATTGTAATAACTTTGTGTGGCAATGGATGATGAGTACACTTACTGTGGTGAGTAGTGTGTAATGTGTAGAATTGTCAGACTTCTATGTTGTACACCTGCAATTAATATAACATTGTATATCAGCTGTATTGCAGTTTAAGAAAATACAAAGCATACTATAAAAAGTAGTTGATATGTTTATTTTTTAGCTTGTTATTAATCACTGTCATTTAATTCACTTTAGAAATATAAACCTGGTCGATGTGATGATATTTTGAAATGGAAGCCTCCTAGTTTGAATTCTGTGGATTTTCGCCTAAAGATAACAAGAATGGGAGGAGAAGGGTAAGTATGCACTTCCCACCATTTTTACATGAAATAATACTGTTTGTATAAGGCTTCACTGTTTACTGCATATTTTACATATATGTTACCCTCCCTCTGCAAAAGTGAAATACTTTATTTTACAATGTATGTATAATACCTCTACATCTGATTTTCAGCTATTAGAGCTAGTAATGTTTTGTAGCATCCTTTAAACTTTACTAATTTTGGTCTTTAAAAGTACAGATATTTCTCATATAAAAAATGAACTTTGTTAAATTGTAAAAGTGAAAATAGATTTCACTTAAGTAATCCTGTCAGGTGAATTATAAAAGTAAGATATGATCATTGTTATTATAACTAAATGTTTTGAGGTAAGCCCTTTTTACTTTGAAAGAAACTACTTCATGCTTGCGTTTACATAGCAAACATTTATCCATAGTTTATTAGGGTCAGGTTTTAATTGTTGATTTTCATTAAGATTTTTCATAATGTTCATTAGGTGTTTTTTTCATTTACTGGTTAATCTTCCTTATATGACTTTATTGGTTGCTATTTTAGAATTCCTTGTTTCATTTCACCTTGTTCCACAAATTTTTATGATGTTAAATAAATATATAACAATAAAGTAAGTAATGTTTGATCAAGGAAATCGTAAAGTAAATAACAGTGACAAAAGGATGAAAAGGTTACCAGTACATGCTATGGAATCCTTTTTGCTTGCCAAAGGTAAACTACAGATTTGTTTTTTGTAGCTAATGGAACAAAGGATCAGTTATATGAATCCAGACTCCAGAAGATAAAGTTTCTTAAGAGACTGGGCATTTTTATTTATTTATTATTATTAATTAATTTATTTTAAAGAAATGTGGTTAGTCCCACCTTTCTTTCTTTCTTTCTTTCTTTTTTCTTTCTTTCTTTCTTTCTTTCTTTCTTTCTTTCTTTCTTTCTTTCTTTCTTTCTTTATTCATTTATTTGAAAATATAATTTATTGTCAAATTGGCTAACATTCAGTGTGTAAAGTGTGCTCTTGGTATTATTTTTTTAAATGTTTATTTATTTTTGAGAGAGAGAGAGAGAGAGAGAGCGAGCGAGTGAGCAGGGGAGGGGCAGAGAGAGAGGGAGACACAGAGTCCAAAGCAGGCTCCAGGCTCTGAGCTGTCAGCACAGAGCCTGACGCAGGTCTCAAACTCACAAACTGTGAGATTATGACCTGAGCTGAAGTCGGAC
This sequence comes from Panthera tigris, assembly GCF_018350195.1. Lineage (NCBI taxonomy): Eukaryota > Metazoa > Chordata > Mammalia > Carnivora > Felidae > Panthera > Panthera tigris. Next base: position 79,024,438 of record NC_056664.1, on the reverse strand, counting down.
ACTTAACTGACTGAGCCATCCAGGTGCCACAAGACTGTGCATTTTTAGATGAAGGATAGTGTGCAGTGTGGTGAATCCTAAGTAAAAAAAGGGAGTGTGATAAATTATATGAGTGTCAATTTTCATAAAATAAGGGTATTTAATATTTTACATCCTTAAATAAGAGTTTGTGACTTAGTATATAGTATAGTTTAGTTAGAACAATTATCTGGGGCCCCAAATACTGTTTCTTGGAAGTATTTCACTCTGTATTGGTCTGAGTTTATCCAAGGACAGATGGGTTTTTAACTATTTATAGGATGGTATGGAATATATGTATTTATAGGACTATATATAGGACTGTATGGAATATATATATAATCAAAGAGTAGATAAAAGAAATAACATGGCAACCCAGAATATCTGTACACCAGATTCTTTGTGAGAAAGGATAACTTTGAGTTTACTTCTTATCAGTACTTACCTAAACATTATTTCTCTTATTTAATCCTTGGGAAACAATGTTAATATCAATACCAATTAATGTTAATCATTAACATTTTGTTTTTGTTGTTAATCAACATTATAAAAATGCTTTATATTAATATGCTATTAATTATTAATATTGATAATTAAATCTTATCAATCAATTTTTTGAAATTGCCTCAAACTATATGTATAAAATCTTTGGATAAGTATTGATAAGTATTAAATTCAAGATCATTCTTCCTGACAAAGTATCTGGTGTACAGATATTCTGAGTTGCCAGTAAATTCTGGAACCTGTATGTTGATAGTCCTGCAAGCCGAGTGTAGGCCTGATATGTTTTTCGGAAATGCCTTTTGGAAGACTGCTTCACTTCCAGCAGTGGAAGCTGAGGGATTAATTCTGATGGGCTGCCTGCATCTTTTTTTTCCCATAAAAGACATAGATGAATATGGTTCTTGTGAAATATGAGTCCAAAGGTCAAATAAAAAATTTTAAATTGCTTTATTATTTAATTTTCTATTTTGTCTAATACTGTATTTATAATACAGAGTTAAGGAATATAAACCCTTGTGTGTGTTTTATTGATGTTGAGTTTTGAAAAATTATTTTGTTTTGCTTTTTATGGGTCATAATTGTTAGCACTTAAAAAGCTACGTGAGGCTATGTATAGAATGTCCATTTTCTAAGTAGCAAGGAAACAACTGTTTCCTTGCAGTTGTCCACTGCATTTGAATACAGCAGAATGGAATTCAGTTTAGTAGTTTGTCATCCCAGTTTTGCTTTGTTCTTAGTATTTTTTAATGTACATTTTGTTCTTTTAAAATTTTAGCTATTTTTCAATGTCTTCTTACCGAAAAAGAAAAGGATTTACTTTTGATCCTAGTGCATCTTTTTTTTAAAAATTTTTTTTTTAACGTTTATTTATTTTTGAGACAGAGAGAGACAGAGCATGAACGGGGGAGGGTCAGAGAGAGAGGGAGACACAGAATCTGAAACAGGCTCCAGGCTCTGAGCTGTCAGCACAGAGCCCGATGCGGGGCTCGAACTCACGGACCGTGAGATCATGACCTGAGCCAAAGTCGGACACTTAACCGACTGAGCCATTCAGGCGCCCCGGTCCTAATGCATTTTTAAAACATCAAAATGTCAGCATTGAGGGTGATTTTATGATGGGAATATGGAAGTTACATTGGTGTAGGTACATAATTTATTTATAAAACATGGGTGTCAGTTTTCAAAAATAGGGTATTTAATATGAAATACAGTGTGATAACTATTACATAAAACATGTAATATTCAGTTAGCCAGAGTAATATGGGTTTTTAACGTAAAGAATGTTATGTGTTATAGCAGTTTCCACTAAATAAATGAGCTTGTATCTAATGCTTATGTTAGATGCAGTATGTTAGAGAGCATTTTAAGAAATCTGCCTGTAATAGTTTGAAAGGAGAATAGCTATGTCTCTAAATTGTAAGAATCATAGCATGTGACCAGTGAAGTGACACTAAGATATTAAAATACCATCAGACAAGCTCGTTTCTTTTCTTGATTGTACTTGTAAGTATTTTTAAATCTAAAAGCTCATCTAATCTAAAGCATAGAATGGAGTAGAATGTCTTAAAAGATAGAATACAAGTACCAATCCTTGAAAATGTCTCCAGCTGCTGTAATAAAGTGGGTATAGTATAGATTCTTATGAGATTGAAATTTAACACAAATAGAAAAATGCATTATGTTGAATGCCCTGTTAATGGCAATTAAAACCTAAAATTTGCTTTTTATTTAACTGCTTTTAGTATCATTTCTGAAAATTTGGGGTGTATTAACTTTGATTTATCATGACCTAAATAATTTCTCTATATCTCAGTTATTTACATTGTGTTGAACTTTATAGGCACACTATATAGATTTTCATCTAAGAGCTATATGTTATTTTAAAAATATTGTGGGTTTATATTAATTTATCTGCAACCAAAAACCGTGGTCATTGTGTGAAAAGCTAGGATTACGAAGGTAGTCTATATTCTGGAAAGTGCTAACTCTTGAGTACAGTCTCCATGACTTATAGTGAGTGGGGTGAGCTTATTATTTGTATAGCCAAGTAGTTTAGAGCACATATTCTAGAGTTAGACTGCCTGGGTTTAAATATCCTTATTAGCTGTGTGACCTTGAGCACACTCCTTTTTTCTGTGCCTCATATTCCTCATTCATATAATAGAAATTGGAGTCATGAGATTTACAGGGATTAAATGAGCTAATATATGTAAAATATTTTAGAACAGATGGCACCTGGTAAGCATTTAAGTGTTTGTTGTTATTTTAATTAAAATTGATTTAAAAGTGCATATTTCCTTTCTTCAAAGTTTTTATTTATTTTGAGAGAGAGAGAGAATGTGAGTGAGAGCGTGGAGGAGCAGGGAGAGAGGGAATCCCAAGCAGGCTCTGTGCTCTCAGTGGGGAGTCCAATGCAGGAGGGCTCAGGGCTCAGTCCCACAGACCATGAAATCATGACCTGAGCCGAAATCAATAGTCGGACACTTAACCGACTGAGCCACCCAGGCTCCCCTATGTGGTTCATGGTGACTTGAATATAATAAACACTCAAGAAATATCAAATGGTGAAGTGTATATATAAACATAAAAATACAAAAAGGTGTGTGTATAAGAATTAAATTGAGTTATCACCTATAATAGGAAGATTGGAAATATTCAGTGTCTTTTTTTTTATTGTATAAATCTTTTGAGATTTATATCTATATCTTCATCTGTATTTACATCTGTATCTTCATATGTGTTTCTAGGAAAGTTGCTAATAACATTCTAAATAGTGTCTTTTATAAATTGGTCCAGACTGTTGAGATATAAGATTTTCTTAAAGGTTTGAAACTGAACTCAGACCTACCATCCAACTTTGTTGTTTGATTTTATATTCACATATAGTTATGTGATGTTAATAGATCTATCAATTTGGGTATAGTCAAAAACAAAAACAGAAAATATTTTAACAGAATTGATTTAATATGAAGAATTGTAATCAGTTATTAAAGAACTGAAAAGGCAAAAATATGTTGAAGAGATAGTAACTGCAGGAAGCACTTACCATGCAAAGGGGAACAAATGAATGGAGGTGAATTATTAAAACTGAAAAGCTTAGAGGCACCTGGGTGGCTCGGTAAGTTGAGCATCTGACTCTTGATTTTGGCTTAGGTCCTGGTCCTCAGGTAGTGAGCTTGAGCCCTGCATTGGGCTCCACACTGAACCTGGAGCCTGCTTGAGATTCATATTTTCTCTCTCTCTCTCTCTCTCTCTCTCTCTCTCTCTCTCTCTCTCTCCCCCTCCCACTCTCTTTCTGCCCCCGTGCCCCTCTCCTCTGCTTTCTCTTTCTAAAAATAAAAAATGAAATATTTAAAAAAAACTGAAAAGCTTGGAGAAGGCCCTGGAGAGCTTATAAGAAGGTCACTGCCAGCTGCTGGTGGTGTTGCCTCAAGATCTTGGAGGATATATCTTATGGCTCTAAATTTTGACATCTGAAGACGTGTACAGTACTGGCTAGCAGGTGCTGAGTTTTCAGAGGAGGCCCAATGCAGTTGATCTGAGGACTGCGGTAGAAACTTCAGGGGAGTCAACTGGTACTACTGGGATCAGTTGTCACTCCAGGGTAGAGAACTTTTGCTGCAAACAGGAGCGAATAGGTCCCTTCTTTCTTCTTTAGTCTTTTACCCCTTGCCCCCAAGAATTATACAACAAACTGGAGCAAAGAGAATGAGTTTGAAGTGAAGTGACGATACCTTAATATTACCTCAGTCCACTTCTTTAGTTACTTATCATCCATTCACTTCTACACATGCTTGAATTTCCATAAAACAGCAAAAATGGTATTCTTTCACTTGAGGTGCATATATTCTTACTGTCCCTTCGAAGTACAGGGACACAAATTCCCAGTTAATCATTTACCCATTTCTAGGAGACAGTCATGCTGTCTATCACTGGGTGATGTTAATCACTCCTCAGATTCAGTCATGATTCCATACAAATACTATTGCTTAATGACTGAATTGTAAAGTTAGTCAGCATCGGCAGTCTTGACACCGGTCATAAGACCATAGCTGAAGCTTTCTTTTTCCTCTGTCCATTTCATTTTTCCTTTGTTCTGAGATGATCTAGGCTAAAACATAAAAACGTGGTGAGGTGACACAAAACCTTTATTCCTGATAGGTCTGGTCCTCAGTGGTCTTACCTTTTTTTGTTGTTTATGCAGTTTTCCATTAACTTTTACTGTTGGACAGGAAGCACCCCAGAGAATACCCTAGGTTCCAGACATAGCCCTTCCTAATGGTTTCTGTAGCAACAATCTGGCTTGTCTTTGGTAATAGAATCAGTCACATCAGCTAGCAGAGTAATCCATCTCTCTCTGTCTGTCTCTCTTTTTGCTTGTTGGTTCAGATAACATGAGAAGCACAAAATGGTCAACTAGCAGTTTCAGTTTCTAATTCAGTGGGGTATTCTTGTGTCCCTTGATATAGAAGCACTCTTATTTGCAAACCAGAATTTCTACATTAAAGTTGCTCGGATGGAAAACAAAAGTTCTGTGAGTAGATAATTAAGAATCATATTGAGATAAGGATGGTCTTTGACTCCTGTATTTTGGCTAAAGGAGAAAGGACACCATATATTTGGTCACAGATTTAAAGTCCTAGCCCACAACCATCCTTTTAAAATGTGGTCTCCTAACTGGTGTTGTAATTGAATTTTCAGTTGACCATTATACTGTTCTGTTAAGCCAGCTGCTTCTAGGTGGGAGGTGAGGCCAGTGAATTTCAAGGCGTTGAGCCCATTGCCCCAATTGTTTTTGAAGTAAGTTTTATGGAAACTCATGTTTTAAATTAAAAAAAAATTTTTTTAATGTTTATTTTCAAGAAGGGGGGGGTTGGGGTGGGCAGAGCATGAGCACGGGAGGGGCAGAGAGAGGAGACTGGAATTGGAAGTAGGCTCCAGGTTCAGAGCTATCAGCACAGAGCCCGACACAGAGCTGGAAATCACAAACCATGAGATCATGACCTGAGCCGAAGTCAGATGCTCAACTGAGCCACCCAGGTGCCCCTATGGCAAGTCATGTTAATGAGTAAGACATTCAATAGGTCCATAGAAGGTGATGTTAGCAGAAGTGTTAAAGAGAAAAAAAATGTTATCTAGAATATTTATGTGATCTAGTAAGGATAAACTGCTTCTATTTCCATGATAGAAGTCAGTGTAATCAACCTACCAAAAGACTTACAATATGCTGTCATTCTAGTGATCATAGTGATCCTTGCTCTGTGGGTCAGTGGCTGGTTAGTTCTCCTGGGGAATGATGCCATATCAAGGGACTCATTCATTGTGGTCTCAAGTGTTGGCAAGTTGAACACTTGGTGGTAGCTGTGGCCAGATCATCTGTGTTGAGGAAAGAGCCCAGGCATCATAGCCTTTGCCTCTTCCACTGTTGCCATTTTCACAAGAACTCCTTGAGTAAACTCTGGGATGGCTGGGGAAATAAAAGGATTGACATTCAGAATGAGTCATTTTGGCCACCTGATTATTGAAAGCCTCCTTTGTAATGAATACCTATTTCTTCATAATCCATGCCTATTCTGAGTGTTCCCTTTATGTACCTTTCCCACCTTCCCCATACCTTCATTGTCACTAATCTTCCAATCCTGTTTTTTCCATATCCTTGACCAGTTTTCTGAACTATCGGCAGTCAGTGTAAATTTATGCTTCTGGCCATCATCTCTCAGTCCAGGCTGTATGTTTCAAAGCTCGGCCCATTGGTAGAATTTCCCATCACTGATGTCTTCAGGCTGTTGTCATGCAGCAGTCCATTTCCCTTTTTTTCTAGGACGTCATCGAACTTTAAACTATTTGTAAGTTTTTTCCTTCCCCCATCTGGTAATAAGAAATTCCCCCTTGATATTAGGTGTGGATTGAAGAGAAGAAAGCAGTTGCCTAAGTAAAGAAACCATACCTCTACCTATATTTTCTGGACTTACTCAAGCCCAGTATCTTATGTGGCGTTTCTACTTAATGAATAGTATGTTCCTATTGTCCCAACACTTTATGGCTTAGTGGGTCAAATAGTACCCATTTCATCATGGGCAACTTAAGTCATCATGTGGTTACGTGTTTCAGTCTCTTTCAAAGTCCAATAGCAAGCTAGGATCTGTTTCTTAAAGGATTGATGATCTTTAGGAAATGGCATGTTTTTGCTCTAGAACCCTGAAGACTGGTATGATTCTCTTATTGGGCCTTGCCCAAAGCTCTAGACAATGGATATGGTGGGCTATAAGGTTCAAGTAGCAGAACGGCTTATACTATAGCTTGGATTTGTTACAGAGCTTTCTGTTTCTCTGATCCCAACTTATAAATGCTTTTCAAGCATTGTGTCCCCGCTCCCCCAACCCCCTTTTAGTAGTAAATAGTGCACATGTCGTAACTTGTCTTTACCTTGGAGAGGCTATCTGACAGCTCTTAGGCCATTGGACTGCTTAAAATCTTACTTCAGTAATGGACTCCTTAATTTTGTGGATTTTCTCTCTCATCTTTTGTCTCACATATATGTCTTACTAAGGGATCTAAAGAACTTTTTGCTTCTTCCTCATTTTTAATAAGTGTAAGTCCAGAATCATCAGTATTGTGGATAAATGTTTTGTTCTATATAATGTTAGAATGATCACCATCTCTGGAAAAAATAAAGATAATAAAAGTGGTGGTAAGGGTATAGAGATATTGGAACCCTCAAACATTGATATTGAGATTGTAAATTGGTGCAGCCACTCTGGCAGTTCCTTAGAATGTTAAAGATAGACTTACCATATGACTGAGCAGTTTTAGTCCCAGGTATATATGCAAGAGAAATGAAAACCTGTGTCCACAAAAAATCGGTCCATGAATCTTCTTCGCAATATTATTCATAATAGCCAAAAAGTGGAAACAATCCAAATATCAGTCAACTAAAAAATGGATAAATGTGCAAACAAAATAGCTCTTCTATTCACCAGACTTAGTATAGTAGATCCTCTTAAGCAAAGAGGCTCTGGAAGGTTACCACTTAGATTTTAATTTCAGCTCTGCCACTCTTAGGTTAAATCTTTGGGTTACTTGTGTTTCTATAGCTGTATAATGTAGATAATAGAAGTGCCTATCCCTTGTGGAAAGTGAATGAGATAATACATACAAACATTTAGTCCACTGCATGTCACATAATAAAAACTATATTAAACTATTAAGAAAAAATGACCACTGTCTCTATGAAGTATACTATGGCAAAAAGCAGGAGAGTTGATGGCCATAAATTACATTGTTGGTCATGCCAGGCCAAGGCAAGTATCTTCTGATAGTACCTCAGTTAATACAGGGACATATTTGCCAACTTGTAGTTATATGTAAGATTTCAGATTGTGTTGATTTGCTTCATTAAAGATAGCACATCTGGAACAGCAGCAGCATTTGCTGTCACAATCTGATTAAATGTATGGTAATTTGTAATCATTCTTCATGATTATCCACCTTCTGTATAGGCTAAACATCTAAATTAAATGGATATATGATTGATATTTATCACTCCAGTATCTTTTTAAGTCTTTGATGGTGGCACTAATCTCTGTACCTGTCTTGGGGATATGGCTGCATGATTGCTTTTGCTTTCTATCCTTGGTAGGGAGAGCAAGTTCCAGGGGCTTTCAGTGGCTTTTCCTAGTATAATAAGGGTTACGCCCTGGGTCAGAGAGCAAAGGTGGAAATTCTTCCAGTTATACTTTCAGGAACTGGAAAATAACCACAGGTTATATCTGTGGACACACTGCCCCATTTAGATTTAAACTTGAGCCAGAAACCCATTTATCACCTGATCACCCACCCTAAGCTCTCTTTGACAGGTCTTGCTGGCATTTTGCATCCCTGGTAATTAATGTCTGTTTAAAGGGAGTGTCTGGTAATCCCTGACTGGTTCAAGTATTTCTTTTTTCCAGTGCATAATCACCCTAGCAAGCGCTGCCAGTCTTCTGAAGAATAATTAGAGGAAGATTTACAGCAAGGGCCAGCACATATTTTTTTAATAAAAGGCTAGATAGTAAATATTTTTGGGTTCGCAGGCCATATAGTCTTTATCACAGCTCCTTAACTCTGCCATTGTAGTGCAAAAGCAGTCACAAAGTATGTAAATGAATGAGTGTGGCTGTGTTCTAATAAAACTTTATTTACAAAAACAGGTGTCAGGCTAGATATGGCCTACAGGTTTTTGTTTGCCAGTGAAGGTTTATACTCTGTACATGAGGTAGTGTTGCTAGGTCTTTCTGCAAGGGTCTTGACCTCTGCCTTCTATTAAGGGGCTCAGGTCTTAACCTGCTCAGGTCTGTGCATTTCAATTTGAGAAATGCTGGCACAATGAAATCAGTAGAATCAACTACATGATTCCACTTTACCTCCTATTGAAAATGTATGAAGGGGCTCCTGGGTGGCTCAATCAGTTAAGCATCCAACTCTTGATTTCAGCTCAGGTCATGATCTCACAGTTTGTGAGTTCGAGCCCCACATGGGGCTCTGTGCTGACCTCTCAGAGCCTGCTTCAGATTCTCTGGCTCCTTTGCTCTCTGCCTCTTCTGCACTTGCTCTCTCTTGAAAATAAATATTAAAAAAAAAAAAAAAAGAAAATGTATGAAAATGTCCTCTTTGCTGACTAAAGGGTTTTTTTTCCTTCTGCTCAAGTTTATTTAAAAAATAGAATGATTAATTTTATTCCTCATGCTTGTTTGACCTAGTGTTTTTATTTTTAAGAAGGAAATAATAGTGGTAAAATATTCAAAATGTTGAAAAAAATGTTCTTGTATAAGAAAGGATTAAGTCAGCAAGAATATAGCTAATAAATTATATGGGGAAAAAGTTATTTCTTTGCTGAACTGAGCCTTTTTCTCTCTTGTTTTTTCCTCTTCTGCCTTTATTTTGTATGAAATGCTTCACTCTTAACTTGCATCATTAAAAATTATTTTAAATAAGTGATATTAGAGATAAAAACACTACTGTAGCCAATGTTATTACATGGTATGCTTAATGATTAAGCTATTTGGCATAGTTGGTCAATGACTATTTTCATCTTTTAGCAAATGGTCCATAATAACACTTTAGTTACCTTATTTGAAATAGTCTCATCGCCTAAACGTTTTTTAAGACAGATGCTTCCTTAGATTTTAGTTCTTTAGGGGTTTTTTGTATCAAATTCTTTTCTTTTTTTATTTTAAATTTTAGTTAGCATACAGTGCAATATTGGTTTTAGGAGTAGAAATCAGTGATTCATCACTTATATACAGCACCCAGTGCTCATCACAAGTGCCCTCCTCAATGCCCATCACCCATGTAGCCCATCTCAAATTCTTGGTTATGTTTTATTTCCACTGTGGGCTAGGAGAAGAAAGGAGGAGCTTCAGCTGGCTTTTCATTTCCTCTGCCTGGCTATCTGTATTAGGTATTACTAATTCCTGTGAACTCCTTTGTTTCATCCTCCCTACTTCCTGCAGAAAATCTTTCTCAGTCCATCTACCAAGAATAAATATCATAGTCAAAGTGCCTGTGAGTAACTATTAGGAGAAAAGGAGCATGTGGTTTCAGAACATCTGCGTGTGACCTCACTGGAGTCAAATTATTTCCTTTCACTTATTAATTTAAATGAGAAACTGGGATCATCTTTGTTTCATCATTTGGTTCTTTGGAGTTTAACTTTTATATTTATTCACTTTAAAATGATTCTTTATGATGAGAACCTTTTTGCTGTGTCTTTTGCTCTAATCTCAGGTATGTATTCCTTAATTGAAATTTCTCTAAGTTAGCTTTTACATTACAAGAAGCTTGTCACTTGGTAGATATCTCTGGGGAATATTGTATGAATTAAGTACAGTTAAATTCCTCCTTTGAATCACATTCTGGGTGGGGGAGAACTTAAATAACTTATGAACACCGTATTTGACTTATAGACCCTCTGGAGGAGTGAGATAGAGAGAACTGTAAACAAATTTTAAATTCTTTTTTAGTAGATTTGTTTTTTGCAGTGTAGAAACGTAAAACTGTTTTATGGGATTGAACAAATGAGTACTGATTTTAGGAGACAGTGTTCTCATTGAGGAATGAGGAAGACACAAATATGGAATAGAAGACAGTGAAGAATCCTATGGAGTGAATTAGAATTTTTAAAATAATTGAATATGTATATATGTGTACAATATATACAAATATATAAGCATATATAAGTATACATATTTATATAAATACTTTTCCTAGCTCTGTGCACTGACAGAACCTGGAAGCAGACACCTCAGTTACAATGAGTGGATCTGCCACCAAGATGCTGCTTTCTAATACCATTTCCCACTCAAAAGAACCAGACATCTTCAAAGAAATGGCTTATTCTAGGGCTAGGGAGGAAAGTGAAAGGGTGAACCTAGAACATCTTCTTATGCCAGAAAGTAAGAAAGTGGTGAAAAAAGAAAAAATGGGGGCATACAGGAGTCAACTAAAAGGGACTCCCACTGGCCAGATCTTAGGACAGGGTGAGCACCAACATAATGAAGGACAGTAATGAATCACAAATCTTGATAAAAATAGGAATCCATGAGCCCATACTGATAATAAATGGAGAGAAAATGTAGTCTTGCTTGAAGTAGAATGTTCATTGGGAAATGTGGAAGGAATCTTGGAGGTAGAAAACATTTCACCACTGTCCTAGTAAAGATTGGCTCAAGCAAGAATAATCAATAGATGCTAAGTCTAGGGGAGAAATTTTTATGAGCAGTAGGATATTTTTATGGTTATGAAATATCTTTCTATGGATTGCTTCTAACTTACAAGGGGAAAATAGTAATTATTCAGTTGAGAAATAGGATAAACCTGTGACTGGCTTATCGAAATGAACATCAGCAGTGGGAGACAATGGACATCATGTGTTTCATTTATCTGGTATTCTGATGCAGATATATAACTTAAATCTAACCATGAGGAAACATTAAACATATCCCAAATATGGAACATTCTATGTTTTTTTAAAAGAGGGTTTATAGTATTTAAACTTGTCAGTGTTACAAAACATGACGTCTAAGGAATGTGTGCATAAACTGTTGCATATGATCTCAGGAGGTCAGATAATGCCTGGAGCAGTGCACACCTTTCAACAAAAGCATAATATCTCTCAGAAGCTTGCTTCCTTTACTTCTTTGCCAACCCTTTCCTTGTTGAGCATTCATTCATTTATTTTTTTCCAATGTACCAGGCCCTGGAGTATATTTAGTTAATATTTTCTAAATTGAATTTCTGAATTACCTTTATGACAACACTGTTATAAAATTAATTTTGGTAATTTTCTATCAAACAGGCTTTTACTTATTATGGAACAATAAGTAATGCTTATAAAACACTTCTACCAAATGGTAATCACTTCAGAGCTTTTTATTTTCCTCTTCCTTATGTGGAGGGGGCATCTTTACCTTTTTAAATTTTTTTTAAATGTTTATTTTTGAGAGAGAGAGACACAGAACGTGAGCAGGGGAGGGGCGGAGAGGGAGGGAGACACAGAATTCGAAGCAGGCTCCAGGCTCTGAGCTGTCTGCTCAGAGGCCGTTGGGGGCTCGAACTCACAAACTGTGAGATGATGACCTGAGCCAAAGTTGGATGCATAACCAACTGAGCCACCCAGGCACTCCACGTCTTTACCTTTTTAAAAGCTGCACTGTAGTGGGAAAAACTATCAAATGAGTAAGAACAATCTGGGGTAACTGAAATTGAGGTCTAGCAAGGAAAAATAGACTTGAAATCCATTTAAAAATATCTTTGAAAAAATTTTTTATGTTTATTTTTGAGAGATGGAGTCAGAGTATGAGTGGGGGAGGGGCAGGGAGAGAGAGAAAGAAGGGGGGGGTGGTTTGGGGAGAGAGACAGAGGGAGACACAGAATCCGAAGCAGGCTTCTGACTCTGAGCTGTCAGCACAAAGCCCGATGCGGGGCTCAAATTTACGAACTGTGAAATTGTGACCTGAGCCAAAGTTGGATGCTTAACCAACTCAGCCACCCAGGCGCCCCTGAAGTATTTTAATTCACATAAATAATCATGCGTCTGATGTATGACATGCTGGAACTTAACAAAAAAACAAATGCTTATATGACAGATGGCGATGCCTAAGGCTGTTACCTAAACTTGTAAAGATGGGAGTAAAAGATGCTTTTTGGAGCCTGATGTTGGAAAATTTCAGTGTTGAGGATTAATTTGGGAAAGGTGTAATTTTGTGATTGTGTTTTTATTCTCACTACCATTTCCCACCTAAGTTTTATTGGAATATTTACCAGAAATTCTGCCCAACCCAACCCTACAGATATTACTAAAACATCTTAAATTTCACTTCAAAGCTGTTTTTTAAGAATTTGTCTTATAACTGTGCCTATTCCTTTTATTTGAAGAATATAGAGTTTTGGCTGCTGTACTACATAGTTTCAGTTTGTCATTATCTAATTTAAGTTTAGTAGCATTTATATATTGCAAGATTTATTGCCTACCACTTTTCTCTTTCCTTCATTTTCCATTTTTTGTTCAGATTCACTTGTTCTCTGGATAATCATTTCCTGAGTATTTTTCTCTCAGGAGTATTTTTCTTGAGTAAGTTTTTCAGTAATAGCATAGGTTATTACCCTTAATTCGTTCGTAACTGCATGTATCTTTCTTTTTCCTGATAGGTTAATCATGTCTTGAGTATAGAATTCCTGAGGTGCAGTTGTTTTCTCTCGTTGTTATTCTCTTTTGGCTCCAGTGTTAAAGATGAGAAGCCTAATGTCAGTTTGATTCTTTTTCCTTCCTTGATGGGCTGTTGTGTTCTTATCTTTTCTGTATTGGTTCACTGGGGCTCAGATCTGGTTGTTGGAGTGCTATAAATGGTGGCGGCCCACACAAGAAGGAAAGATATGTGATCTTTATTCCACTGCATCACTTACATAGAGGCTTCTAGTTTCCTGTAGTAAATAATTGGGAAAGCCTCCCTGCTTTCTTACTCTGCACATTCTCCCATCTCAGGCCTCAGACATTTTCAGCCCTAGCCCCTAATGGGCCAGGAAGGTCAGGCACATCACGTGGGGTCAGTGTTTCTTTTATCTCTAGGATTTTCACAGATTTCTGTGGTGTGTGTGCTCTTTCCACAGTTTGATAATTTTCAGTCTTCATCTTAGGGCTCTTCTCAGCCTATGCAGGAGAGAGCCACAAAGCACTTTCCTTCCATATTCAAAAGACACTTACTTGGCTTAAAAGGCTGATAATTTGGAGCTGGACATGAGTCAGACATGTTTAAATGATTATCTTACTATGATCCTTAATCTTTTATTTATTAATTTTTTTAATGTTTATTTTTTGACACAGAGACAGAGAGCACTAGCAGGGAGGGGCAGAGAGAGAGGGGGAGAGAGGATCTGAAGCAGGCTCCATACTGACAGCACAGAGCCCCATGTGGGGCTTGAACTCAGGAACTGTGAGATCATGACCTGAGCTGATGTCACTTAATCGACTGAGCCTCCCAGGCGCCCCTTAATCTTTTGTTTTTAATTTTCAAGTAGTCCTTCTGGGTTTTGACTTTAAAATATATTTATTCATTTTTATTACTTGTTTTATAAATTATGATCACAAAAGTATTCCTGCATAACCCTCTTCCCTCATTCCCACATCCAGAAGTCAGCTCAAACTACTAGAACAATATACCATAGACTGGGTGGCTTAAACAACAGACATTTATCTCTTATGGTCTGAAGCCTGGAAGTCTGAGATCAAGGTGCCAGCATAATTGGGTTCTGGTATAGGTCCTTATTCCAGGTTGCAGACTTGTATCCTCACATGGCAGTGAAAGAGGGAGCCAGCTCTCTGTCTGCAGCGTTGGTTGTGGCTGCTGCTGCTTTTTTATTTTAGAGAGAGAGGGAGTGGAAGAGAGGGATAGAGAGAGAGAGAGAGAGACAAATAGAGAGACAGAGAGAGAATGTCCCAAGCAGGCTCCACACTCAGCACTGATCCCAGTGTGGGGCTAGATCTTATGACCCTGAGATCATGACCTGAGCTGAAATCAAGAGTCTGGCACTCAACCAGCTGAGCCACCCAGGCACCCCTCTGGACTCTTCATATAACAGTACTAAACCTATTCCTGAGTGCTCCACCCTCATGACCCTAGTTTCCTCCCAAAGGCCCCACTTCAAAATACCATCACATTGGGGATTAGATTTCAACATAAGAAATCTGAGGGAACATGAACATTCAGTCTGTAACAGAGAGGATAGAGATTTTCATTATGGTCTGGTATTGTGTGTTGTGTTTTAACTTCTATTTGTAATCACCCTTAAGTTTTTCAAAGGCTTTTTAAACTCTAAATATCTCACTCTGGAGTGAAACTGTCTCTTAACTCCCATGTGTAAGACAAGAAGCTTGATACACTATTTAGCTACTCCCCTGCTTCTCTTGCTTTTTGTGAGTAAAATCTATCCTTTTAGATATAAATCATGTGCATTGTGTTTTTATTTTTTCTTTATACTTCTTTCAAACAGTTTGTTGGAATTTATATTTTAATTATCAGATTTTTATCAATTACTTAAACTCATCCCTATTTCACCTGGCTCTGGTGCTCATTGGTGGTCATTTCATACCTTGAATATACCCTTTTTTCAGAACCTTTCTCTAAGTTCAAGTATATTTTCACATAATATTTTTAAGAAGAATGCTTATTTAGTAATTTCACATAACCATAAATCTTTCCATTGTGTTTTAACTTGCAAAAAACAAATTATCACCTTAATGTTGAAGGAAATAAAAGGTTACATTCTAATAGTGCTCATTGATTTGTATTTTTATTAAAATCCTAAAGTTAGTTTGAAATCCTAATTTTGTTATTTCTGTTTATTATTTAGAAGAAACTTTTTTTAGACCATATGCAACAAATTTTGTTTTTCTTTTAGAATCTTTACCTTTATGTCTTCAGAAATTTTTAGGTTGTCCTTGAAAAGTAGAGAATTTCCATTTACTCCTAAAAATGTACTTTTCTGTTTGTAGTGACTATATAAAGGAGAGTTATTTTCCTTGGCATTACATTAGTCTACTGCAGAAACAATTATGTTTTAATAAAAATATCACTAAGCCTAGTGGCTTATATTTGATATAATTATGGATGGGATTTTTTTTTTTTAACGTTATTTATTTTTGAGACAGAGAGACACAGAGCATGAACGGGGCGGTGTGGGGGGGGGGGCGGTCAGAGAAAGAGGGAGACACAGAATCTGAAACAGGCTCCAGACTCTGAGCTGTCAGCACAGAGCTCGACGTGGGGCTCGAACTCACAGACCGCGAGATCATGACCTGAGCCGAAGTCGGACGCTTAACTGACTGAGCCACCCAGGTACCCCGGATGGGATTTTTAAGTTAGCAATTGGTTGTAGTTTTTGCATTAGGATTTGGCCTAAAATATTTTTGAAGTTACCAAATATTTATTGCTAAATACTCCCAACTTCAAATTCTTGTTTATATCTTAAAGGAGGAAAGATTTGAGCTTTTTAGCCACTGTATTTCTCAGTTAATATCAATTATGGAATAAATTAAATAGCTCTGATTATTAAAATAATTGCAAAATAATGAGTAATAGAATTATATTCTTTTAACTTCCACAGTCCGTTTTGAGCCAAGCCATTTAATTTGGTTTAAAGAGTTAATTATGACAAGAGGATATTTAATATCCTGTAGCGTATGACAGCATCAAAATATAAATATGGTAATTTATTGTAAAAAGAAGAAAGCTAGGGCACATCATTGTTAATGCAGTCCTTTTATCTCTGGAAAATGGAACTCATATTAAGCTTTGACTCTCAGGGGACAGAATATGGGGGGAGGGTATGAAAGGAGCTCATTTTGTCTTTGTGTACATCAGAAAACTATCTTAGCAAAGTGGACTTCCAAGTATTGAATAATGGGATAGTAGGAACAATTATGATCCAAGATTTTTGCAAATCTACATGTAGTAGTAGTGCTCATGGTTATTTTTAATATCTTAATTTTATTAGTATATTGATACCTGTTATTTATGACTTTTGTTTAAAAAAATTATACTTTGTTGGAAATGCATTTCACTATGTAATAGAAATTGAGGCTCTGGATTTCCTAAATGCCCATATACTATACCAGCATTGTCCAGTGTAACAGTATAGATGTAATAATTGTATTTACACTAAATTACTACCTTCTATTCTTTTAATTAGAAACTTATATTAACTAGAAGTTTTGTGTGTCTGCAGCTTAAAGATACTTTAGGTTCAAATTGATAAACAGAAGCCACAGCAGGTTTCAGACACATTTTCAGGCATCAAAAGAAATCTAGCTTTTACAGCTTTTTTAAAAAGTACATTTTATTTTCATTTAATTATTTGGAAATTGACAATCTAAATTATTTATATGATACCTGAATTCCTTAAATGTCATCTAATGTATCTCTTTTGGGTGATGTTTTAACTTTTGTGGGTAGAGCTTGCCATGTGTATTACTTAGATTTAAAAATTGCTTTGGGCATTTAAATATGGGCTTATTGTAGAAAGTATAGACCATATTACATGGTCTCAAGGGAGTTTAGAATAAATTAACTATAAATTGCATGAATTCATTACTAAGAAACAAAGACATTTATTCATCTTTTTCAGAATCTAATTTATAAAAAAAATCACAATCCTACTTGTGTTCCGTTTAGTTTTAGATTTGCCTCATAGTAAGGAAGGAGCAGTGTTAGTTATAACTGATGAATAACTATTTAGTAAGCATTTATTGAAAACTCTGTGCAAACCATGTTATTAGGTGCTGGGAATAAAAAGATGGATAAGCCCTACTCTGAAGGTGTGAGTAGCTTGACTGGGGAGATAAATGTAGATAAACATCAGTGTGACAGATATGGTACTATAACTGTGAATAAAGTACTACAGGAGCCCAGACAATCTTATATATTACATATAAAAATATCTTAATTGTCAATAATAGCAGAAAGAAGGTTCTAACGAAGATGGTTCCTTTAAGCAGAGCTTTGTAAATGCGTCAACTTGGCATTTAAGGTAAAGTACAGTCTGAAAGAAGTCATGTAATCTCATGGAATGTTTATTGAATAGAGTTTGTAGAAGTGGCGATTTGAATAAAGGAGGCCAGGACCGGATTGTGATAGACCCAGAAAGCCAGAGTAAAGAATTAACTCCCAAGGACTAACCTTGGAGAATTAGTGAAGACTATAAAAAGAATCTATATTATCTGTGTTTCAGAAAGTTACTCTGGCTAGAAGACAGAGATTGGCAACATATTTCAACCAGTTTCATAAGCCAAAAACCTATTAAGTCATCTTTGTCCTCCTTTATCTGGTTATCCTATGAAGTAATATCATTTTACTTCCCAGATATTACTTAATCTGTTGACTTTCCTCTGTGTCTTAGACATGAACTTAGTTCAAACTAGCATTCTCTTGCCTGGACTAGTGCAAGAGCTCCTAATGGTCTTACTGTAATACCTTTCTTCTCACCTAGTACATTCTGACATTAGATATTACTAGAACTCTGACAGCTTTTCTTCTCTTCCCCCCTCCTCATCTCTTTTTGGTTATTGTTTGCCTGGTGTAGGAGGTTGAGTCATGTCCTTCCAAAAGATATGTTGAATATCCTGGTACCTGTGAATGTGACCCTGTTTGGAAATAGGGTCTTTGTAGATGTAATTAAGATGTAAGTTAAGATGAGGTCATACTAGAATAGGGTGGGCTCTTAATCTGATATGACAGGTGTCATCCGAGGAGATATAATAAAGGAAGAGATACAGAGATACACGAGGAGAGAATGCCCTGGGATGATGGAGATAAAGATTGAAGGGCTGCAGCTGTAAACAGAGGAATGCCAAGGATTGCCAGCAAACCACCAGAAGCTAGGAAGAGACAAAAAAAAAAAAAAAAAAAAAAAAAATCTCTCTTACGGGTTTCCGAGGAAGTGTGGACCTGCCCTGCCAACATCTTGATTTCAGCCTTTTAGTCTCCAGCAGTGTGAGACAATAAATTCCTGTTGTTTTAAGTCACCAAGTTTGTGGTACTGTGTTACTCTTGAAGGCCTAGGAAATGAATACACCTGCTATATATTGTTTATCTTTTAACTTTAATCTTTCTTTTTCTTTATAGTTTTAGACTTCTCTTTTGTAAACAGCGTTTAGATGGATTTACTATTTGTTTTGGTTATCTTTATCTTTTAAATGAACAGTCTTTATCTTTTAAATGAAGCATTTTGTTTACATTTACCTGAATTAGTCATATATATGAAAAGATTTTGCCCTCTCATGTTTTGTATCTTACCTTTTCTGTGTTTACTTTGCTATTCTTTCTTGCCTTCTTTTATTTTGATAGATTTTTTTCCCCCTGCTCAACTTGAAATTTTGTTTTTTTGATGGTTACTCTAGAAATTAAAAAAAAATTTTTTTTTAAGTTTTTTAATTTATTTTGAGAGAGAGAGAGCAAGTAGGGTAGGGGCAGAGAGAGACGGAGAGAGAGAATCCCAAGCAGGCTTCACACTGTCAGCACAGAGCCCGATGCGGGGCTTGAACTCACAAACTGTGGGATTGTGACCTGAGCTGAAATAAGAGCCAGATGCTTAACCGACTGAGCCACCCAGGCGTCCCAAAGAAGTTTTAGCATGCATATTTAACTCAGTCTAAAGTTGACATCTTTACCTGTTCAAGTAGTGTACTTTAATCAGCCCCTTTCCAACTTAAGTGTTGTTGTTGACTTTTTCTTTTTTGTATTAAAGCCCACCAGCCATTAATTTATTATGTACAATCAATATTTGATTGCTTTTCCTATTTACTTATAACTTCCTTTGTTATGCATTGCTTCTATCATCTTACACTTTCTACTCTGTGAAATTACTGAACTTCTGCCTGTAATTACTTACATCTAACTTTTTTTTTTTGGCCCCGCCTGTAGTAAATTCAGTTGTGTTTTGTTTTTTTTTTTTAATTTTTTTTTTTAACGTTTTTTATTTATTTTTGGGACAGAGAGAGACAGAGCATGAGCGGGGGAGGGGCAGAGAGAGAGGGAGACACAGAATCGGAAACAGGCTCCAGGCTCCGAGCCATCAGCCCAGAGCCTGACGCGGGGCTCGAACTCACGGACTGCGAGATCGTGACCTGGCTGAAGTCGGACGCTTAACCGACTGCGCCACCCAGGCACCCCTAAATTCAGTTGTTTTTATGGCAGTGTTTATTTTATCCTTATTCACTGGGCATTGGATTTGAAGTAAACAAATTTTGTCTTTAATGTATAGATGATCTGCCGGTGCCTTCTGATTTTCATTGTTACTGTTGGGAAATCAGCTGTAGTGTAATTATCTCCTTTGAAGGTAACTTTTATTTTCTTTGATTAAGAGACAATCTTTGTCTTTAGTGTAGTTCAGATATACTATGATGAGTCTAGGTGTGGATTTTTTTCCCAACTGGAATTTATTAGGCTTCTGGAAAATGTTATATGTATTTTTTTGTTATCAGTTCTGAACATCTCCTGCCATTATTTATTCAAATATTATCATTACCCCATGTCTTCTCTTCTTTTAGAACTACAGTCGACTCATTTGTTAAGCAGATAAATATTGAGCACCCTCTGTTTGCCAGTTACTGGTTTAGAAACTGTGATACATTTGTAAAGAATCAGATCCCTGCCTTATGGAATTTACATTTTAGGCAAGAGAGACAGACAGTAACTATAACAGATAAGTGAATTAAATGATATGCTGACAGGCAAGTAGCATGGAAGTTTTTTCTTTTAAAGAAATACAATTGAGTGTTGTAGCTTGGAAGGGGGGAAGGACAAGTTAAAGTATTTTAAGTCTCATTGATAAAGTAAGATCTGAGCAAAGAGTTGAAAGAGATGAAGGAACTAGCCAAACAGATATATGGGGGAAGAGCATACCAGACAAAAGAAACAGCTAGAACAAAAGGCTCCATGATCAGCATGTTGGAGAGTATGGCAAGAGATGAGTAAATGAGGGAGGGAAAAGTAGTAAAGATCAGACCTTGTATTATCTCACCTCATGGCTAGTGTAAGGACTTCAGCTTTTAGTCTGACGGAAGTAGGCATTGCAGGGTTTTGGGATGAGAAATGGCATGATTTGATTTACATTTTATAAAAGCCCCTCTGGCTGCTGTGATGAGAATGGATAGGAAAGTTTCAGGGAAACCAATGAAGAGGTTGTTGCAGGAATCCAGGCAAGAGTTCTTTTGACTTAATAAGACTAGTGTAGTAACATTGGTGATGGTGAGAAATGGTCAAATTCTGAATATCTTTTGGAGGTAAAGTATGGTGATTTTTTTTTTTTTTAATTTAGCTGAATTAAAATTACAGTTCCTTTCCTTGTATGGTAGCAGTTTAGAGCTGGCCTCAAGAGATGTGTGATATTTGGGTGGCCGAAGTGCAGTAGTAGCTGTTATATTCAGATGTGCACATTGTCATTGTTCTGCTGGCTTACCTGAATGGTGTAGGACAGTAGTTAGACCTGCAAGCTGTTGGCACTGATCTCCTCTTTTAGCTTCTCTGAATGCTGGGCCAGGTACATGTACAGCTCTGGGAAAGGGAAATAGAGTCTTCTTCAAGTCACCAACATCATCAAGTGTAGATGCTGTAAAAAATAGATATGGTTCTAGTTTGTCCTTGGAGTTCACATCCAGTTCACAACCAGATTTTCTCCCCATCTGTGTGTATAGCTGTCCTTGGTTTCAGGCCCACCATCAAACACAAAGGCACCAGGTTTCCACAGACTTCTTTATAAGTGCTCCTTATGGTCCCTGGTTAGTGACTTTTCTCAGATCCTTTAATCATCTCCTTTGTGATCTTTATTCCTTCTCCTCTTCCACCGTGGTGTAAGGTCTCATCCTTATAATCACTTCCTGAGTCCATATCACTGGATGGTTCTGCTCTCTAGATTAAACTATAACTGATATATAGAGCTGACAGATGTGAAAGAAAGAGAGGAGTCAAGGTTGACTCTAGGATTTTTGCCTGAAACCTAGAATGAAGTTGCCATCATTTGAAAATGGGGAAGAATATGGGAAGAGTGGGTCTAGGAAGAAAGGTTTAGAGCTCAGTTTTGAATAGGTTGAGTTTGATAGTGTAGTAGTTATTCATCTCTGTATGTTAAGTAGCTGATGAATATAAAGAATTTAGAATTTTAGAGATATATTTGGACATTGTCAGTATACAGATGGAATTTAAAACTCTAAGACTAGATTATACAGCTAAATAAGAAACATCAATAAAGAACAGGTTGAAGGATTGAGCTCTGGGCCTGGCAACATTTAGACACTGGGGAGAAGAGGAGGAATCAGCAAAAAAGACGATTGGAAAAAACTTGGCAAGGAATTAGAAATGATGGCTTTGGTCAAATAATGTCTAAAAGTCAACTTAATGACAACTGAGAATTGCCCTTTGGATTCAAGTTCAGTTTCTGTTTTTGTTGTTGTTGTTTGTTTGTTTGTTTAAAATATTCAACTTGTCTTCTGATATGGTATGATATAGTTTGTATTTTGTGCCATAATTTTACATATCCTAACATCTGTCCAGGATAGTTATTTTGTCACATGTGTCTGTCTGCATTGAGAAATATGTTTACTTTAAAATTCTGATATTGGTAAGTTACCACTTATTCTTGTTTTCTTTGATGTTAGAAAGTCATAAACATTTCACTAGATTCCTTTTAATTTACTAAATTTACTCTTTTTAAATGAATTATAATCACCTGTCACTTTGCATACCATTTAATCAGACTTTGGTCCATGAACATAATTCTCTTTCCTTCCATTCCTCCCCCGCCCCCGCTCCATCTTCTGCATTTGTCTATTTCCATTGTTTTTTGCATAGTCAGTCCAAATATATGTTAGAAAAGAAAGCTGTCAAAGCTCATCATTCCATTTTGATGTTTAGCTACTAAATTATCTTTTTTTTTTTAATAATTTTTTTAACGTTTATTCATTTTTTGAGAGACAGAGCACAGGTGGGGGAGGGCAGAGAGAGAGAGAGAGAGAGAGAGAGAGAGAGAGAGAGACAGAATCTGAAGCAGGCTCCTGGCTCTGAGCTGTCAGCACAGAGCCCAACATGGGAGCCCAACATGGGGCTCATGAACTGTGAGATCATGACCTGAGCTGAAGTCTGATGCTTAACTGAGTGAGCCACCCAGGTGCCCCAGCTACTAAATTTTCTAATAATAGTGTTTTGGGCCTGGTTTCAGAACCTATACTTAAGTTCGCTAGTTATCATCCCTTATTTTAACTTTGACAAGGTCAAACTGAAGTTTCAAGGGAGGCCAATTCCTAGACTTCCTGCTGGGCCCCTAGCTCTGTAGAGTAGACTAATATGGATTTCCTTATCAGGCACTTTTGTCCTCCTGGATATATGCAACTTTGTGGATTTCCTCTGAGGAGAAGGAAAAATACTCACCACTGTATTCAACTCTCTTTCTCCTCTGATACATTCTCTTTCTTATGACCTCCCCACTCTCTAAAAATACAGGTATAGTTTGCCAGAAAGATAGAGTTTTAAATCTGGTTCAGGCTATAAATTATCCAGAGAATTAAGAAAGTTCTGTATTTCCCTATTTGATTAGAGAGACAGCAGTCTTCCTATGTCTAGTATGTTAAAAAAGGGGCAGAATGGTGGAAAATAAGATTAACCACATAATGAAGCATAGTATGGCTATAATAATTTACTAAGGTCTTAGTGTGCTGCAGAGTCAATTAAGCTATCCTGATATTCTTCGTTCTCTGTGAAGTGCCGTATGTTTTTGGTTTGGGACCTTCATTGATTAGATTCTGACCTTTCTTATATCATGCAACATCATATACTCTTCTCATCTGAAAAATGAAAATGTTAGAAAGATTATCTCTGAAGTAACTTTCTGCTCTCAATATATATGATTGACTGTATGCAGTTGATTTTTATTATTTTCAGATTCTGGCTTTGAATTTGCCTACTTGCTAAAATTTGTTACCTCAAAATTAATATTTGCGGAGCTTTTGCAATCATTCATGGACATGCACAGGGTGACAGAAAGTTGGAATCCTCTGATGTACATGTTCCCAACTGAGGTTGAACAAGGCAGTGCTCTGCTTTCTTATTTCAACTCCGATATTGTAAACAAGTCTCCTTTTTGTGGTGCTATGTTTTTCACATTTTTGTGTTTTTTATTGGTGATTTTGCTGTTTAAATGACCTCCAAGTGTAGTGCTAAACTGCTGTCTAGTGTTTCTTAGTGTAAGAAAGCAGTGATGTGCATTTTGGAGAAAATATGTGTTAGATAAATCTCATTCAGGCACGAGTTATAGTGTTGTTGGCTGTGAGTTCAGTGTTAATCAACAATATATATTAAATAATGTGTCTTTAAACAGAAACACACAGGAAGCAAGGTTATGTACTATTTGGTTGACAAAAATATTATCAGAGGATTATAGGAACCTAATGCTGTATTTCCCCTATGAGCAGTAGTTCAGTATTCACTAATTTGGTGTTCTTGGTGACTTTATAGAACATATCTACTGTGAATAACAAGAAAGGACTAAATGTTTTTTTTCTTTTATTCTATCCTTGTGCTCCTTGGAATAATAAGCTCTTCCTTTTCCCCCAGGATATACCATTCTATACATTGGAAACATTTAATAAATACCTGTTCAATGAATAAATGAATCTTTGTATCTCTCACAGAATAGATGACCAATACATTTTTGTTGGATAAATTAGTATCGAATAATTTATATTTGAGTATAAAAGATACTACACTTGAATATTACCAGCTTTCATTTTAGAATTTTGTCATGCTTCAGAAATGAAATTAGATTAGACTTTTTAGCATTTTGGAGACATACACAGATACAACTGTTGTTGATCAAGGGCTTTTTTTTTTTTTTTCTCCCTCTCTAATGCCCTAGAACATTGTCATAATTCAGTGAAACACCAAAGGTGTCATTTTGAAGGTACCTCAGATTTGGAATCCTTACGCTTACAAAAAGTGCTGGAAGTATTTTTGAAATAATTGCATTAGACATGTTCTGGCAAAATTTCCTGTAATTATGTCTGCCAAAATTTCAGTGGCTACTTACATAAGTTGCTCTTCAGAAGTTCTTCAAAGTGTGCCATGTTTTTTAAAAGTTTATTTTTCATGTATATCCTATGTTATACATAACAGAATGTTTTCATACATTATATATTTCTGCTCATTGGAAGCCCTGAAAATGAAATTTTTTGAACCTCACTGCCCAGTGAAGCATAGGGATAAATATTAGCCCTATTAACAACTAACCGTACTTCAGTTACTTAGATAAATCAGTGGCTTGCTTGTCATTCTAAAAGTGGAGCTCTCATAGTTCTTTATAAACAATGACATTCTATAATTTTTACTCATAGCTCAGTCTCCTTTTATTTAACCTATACAGTTTAGTATGGAAATCACCTGGGTAGCACATATTAGTTTCCAATTAATAAGATTTCCATTAGTATTTCATATGCACCAACACCGGGACTCCCTTTGACTTGTTGAATAAGCTTGTATTAGTATTATTTTATATTTCATTATTGTATAAGGAGAATTGAACTTGAGAGTGATTGAGTAGGTCTATTAGTTTACTCAGTGATTGTGTTGGTAAGGTTTGACCCAGTGTTCACTCCAGGTCTTTGCTTTATTTATTTACTGTGTTTTTTGGGGGAGGATTTTTCAGTAGGTCTTTTTGTTGTAATTTAGATGTCAGCGAGGACCTCCTGACTTTTGAATTTTAGATGAAATTGGTTTGACTTTCACCGCCTGCCACCCTTTTCCCTCCAACCCCCACTCAGTTATGAGCCTTGTTGAAGTTCAGAGCCCCAGATACCAACAGATATTAGGACAGTTTGTTCACCTTCTTATGGTGATCTGTTTCTGGACTTCTGCTTTCTAGCCTGATGTCTTTACTCTGCTTTGACCCAGATGAGAAAGTCAACTCTTTCCTCACATAAGGCACTAGTAGTGGTAGGTCATGGTGCTTTATTAAATTTTAAAAACTTCTCTGTGATCCTTTAATTCCATTTACAGTCTTTTAACAATTTTAAGGTGCATATTTCCCCCACCCTACATTTTAACATCTCTAAAATCAGGATGGACTTTCAGTCAGTGGTGTCTGTCTTAAGTTGATTTCTCTAGGAAATAAATTCTGAAGCAGAAATTTGCATGCATGTGTTTATTGGAGAATTTCCTCGGGAACATCATCTGTAAGAGAATGACAGAAGTAGGGCTGGTTTGGAGAAAAGTTGAATTGTGGTGCACTTGCAGCAGAAGCCTCAGGTGACATGTGGGAAGCTCTGGAACTGAGATTGTCCCTCAAAATTGTCCCTAACTGAGATACAGGGGCTGGCCCTTTGCACTTCCACATCATTAGATGCCAGTAACAGTAGGAAGTCCCAACCTTGGGTGAAGGGGCTCCCTTCAGCTGTGGGCAATTCCCAGAGAGTTACTCAAGTGGGAGCTGTCAATATCCAGTACTCCTGATACCTGGGAAGATGAGTGCCTCGTTTCTGGAGAGGAGAGATCTGGTAGCCAACCATAGCATCCACTGCCTTTGTCACGTGGTGGCTCTTTATTTCTTAGTGGTAAGTAAGTTAATTGTGGCTCTTTATATCAGTAGCCTCTTAGATTTGATACAACATGGTATATTCAAGAAAAATTTTAAGGTTTTATTGATAAAATGTGTTCAAGAAGACAGAATGAAAGATCTGTCTGGTTTATTTATCATAGCCATATGAAAAGTTATACACTTTCATTCATTCAATTAAAAAGTTTTTTTTTTTGTTTGTTTATTGCTTTTGTTTTTGTTTTTGTTTTTGTTTTTTTGAGTCATTACCACATACTAAATGCTGTTTTAGGGGCAGGGCTGTCTAGCACTGAATAGTAAAGAGAAAGTCCCTACCATCATAGATTTTACGTCCCAGTGGAAGAAGACAAAGTAAACAGATATATGTATTGTATGTCAGGTGGTATGACACTTACATAGCTATGTATAATTTGATATCCACCTTAAGGTTGATATTGTCTTAATATGACTCTCTGACCAAGAGTTTGTAAGGACATGCTAGCTTTCTTGATTGATGTTTTTTTGTTTTGTTTTGTTTTTGTTGTTTTTTTTTTTGATTGATGTATCCTGATTAAGGTGTTTCACTACTAAGGAATTTTTTGCCTCAGTTGTGGAAATTAATGAGCCTTTTTATGATTAAATTGTTAAAACCTTTGGGGTTGAATGAGGGACTTTTTGTGTAATATGCTTCATAAACTTGATTTTTATAATGTTATTAGATTTTGTAATTCTGTCATGAGGAGCATTATAATTTAAAAAACATTGTGTGTTTAATTATACGTGAGTATGTACTCAGTATTGTTCACAAAAAATTGGAGATACAGAATCTTTCCTGGAGTGTTAAACAGTTAGAAAGGTAGAAGTAATAGTATTTTTAAATTTCAGTCAAACCCATTGCTTACTCACTAAGTAAGTATGTTGGTGAGATAACTTGTATTCCTCCTGATATGCACAGTTTATGAAATTAAATAAAAACACAAGGATTACATATGAGATCATGTCATTAGTACAGTCTGTCTGATATTAAGTCTCTGGGAGATTATAGTTTCCATGTGATGTAAACTTAAAAAAACAGGCATACTCCAAAATATTTGCTCTTCGATAATAAATTTCATGTAACTTAAGTACTAACTTATGTTAGCCATTTAACCTTTTAATAGTTTTATCCATTAGCAGTTCTTGGGATTAAATATTCCAGTATGCATCCAAATATGTAATTCACCTGTAGGATAAATATGAAGGCAAATGGTCTTAGAATTAACAAGTAGCATAGCAAATAGAATTATTAACAGGTCCATGGAGAGTGAACTTTTATTTGTTTTCTCTATAGTTGTCATTAATAATATTTAAAATATATCCTTTATCTTCCTATCCTTCATTCAGTTATTCATTCATTCATTCATTCAGTAAAATAATATATGTAAAGGGCATATTGCCTTGTATAGAGTTTGTACTCAATAACTGCTGATATTTTGTTTTCTGTTCTTGTTTTCTTCATTCAGTGAGCATTTGTTAAATATTTAATATGCCCAGATACAGTTTTATATTTTAGGACAAAAAAAAAAAAAAAAAGGAAAAGAGAATCTCTGCCTTCATGGGAAGTAGCATTAAAGTTTTAATATGTAATTTCAAAATCAAGGTTTATTTTTCCAAAACAATGCATATATAATATACTATTGAAGCAAAATTTATTTCAATTTAATTATGACATAGACACCAGCATTAAAGTATTTATTTATTGCCTAATTGCTCTGGCTAGGAATTCCAACATTATGTTACATAAAGTGGTGAGAGTGGACATCTTTGTCTTGTTACTGAGATTAGAGAAAATGCTTTCAGCTTTTCACTGTTGACTATGATGTTAGCTATGGGCTTGTCATATATAGCCTTTATTGTGTTGAGGTATCTATCTCCTATACCTGCTTTGTTAAGAGTTTTTATCATAAAGAGTTTTTATTAGATGCTTTTTCCACATTTATTGAGATGATCATGTGATTTGTATCCTTTATTTTGTTAATGTGGTATATCACATTGATTGGTGAAAGTCAAACCATCCTTGCATCCCCGGAGTAATTCCCATGTGATCATTGTATATAATCTTTTAATGTTTTATTGAACTTGGTTTGCTAATATTTTGTTGAGAATTTTTTTGTCTATGCTCATCAGGGATAGTGGCTTGTAATTTTCTTTTTTTGTGGCATTCTTTTTAGGTTTTGATGTCAGGATAATACTGGCCTCATAGATTGGGACAGTTCTCTCCTTTTCTATTTTTTGGAAGAGTTTGAGAAAGCTTGATATTAATCCTGTTTTGAGTGTTTGGTAGAATTCACTAGTGATGCCTGGGCTCTTATTTGTTGTGAGATTTTGATTATTGATTCAGTTTTCTTACTAGTAATCAGTTTGTTGAGACTTTCTATTTCATCATAATCATAGATTGTATGTTTCTAGGAATTTATCCATTTCTTCTAGGTTCAATTTGTTGGCATATAATTGATCATAGTAGTCTCTTTTGATTCTTTTATTTCTGTGGCATCAATTTAACATCTTTCATTTCTGATTTCATTTATTTGAGTCTTCTTTTTTTCTTGGTGAGTCTAGCAAAAGGCTTGTCAATTTTGTGTATTTGTTCAAAGAACCAGCTCTTAGTTAACATTGATCTTCTCT
This sequence comes from Panthera tigris, assembly GCF_018350195.1. Classification (NCBI taxonomy): domain Eukaryota; kingdom Metazoa; phylum Chordata; class Mammalia; order Carnivora; family Felidae; genus Panthera; species Panthera tigris. The sequence goes on along the minus strand of NC_056664.1, from coordinate 78,995,644 downwards.
ATTGTCTTTTTAGCCTCTCTTTCATTTATTTGTACTCTAATCCTTATTTCCTTCCTTCTACTAACTTTGAGTTTTGTTTGTTCTTCTTTTTCTGTTTCTTTGAGGTATAAAGTTGGGTTGTTTATTTGAGATTTTCTTCTTTCTTGAGGTAGGCATTTGTTACTACCAACTACCCTCTTAGAACTGCTTTTGCTGCTTCCTACAAATTTTGGTATAGTTCCATTTTCATTTGTTTTAAGGCATATTTTATTTCTCCTTTAATTTCTTCTTTGGCCCATTGGTTGTTCAGTATCATGTTGTGTAATATCCACATATTTGTAAATTTTCCAGTTTTCTTTGTGTAGTTAATTTTTAGTTTTATACCATTGTGGTTGGAAAAGATGCTTGATATGATTTCAGTCCTCTTAAATTTATTAAGGCTGCTTTGTGGCCTGACAGGTGATCTATCCTGGAAAAATATTCCATGTGCACTTGAGAAGAATGTGTATTCTGTTGCTTTTAAGATGGGAGGTTCTATATATATCTATTAAGTCCATGTTGTCTAATGTGTCATTTAAGACTGGTGTTTCCTTATTGATTTTCTCTCTGGATGATCTGTTTATGTGAGTGGAGCATTGAAGTCCCCTACTATTACTGTATTGCTGTTTCTCCCTTTAGGTCTGTTAATATTTGCTTTGTATATTTAGGTTCTTCTGTGTCGGTTACATAAATATTTATAAATGTTATATGCTCTTGTTGGATTGACCCTTTATCGTAATGTAATGCCCATCCTTGTCTCTTCCTCTACATCTTGTTTTATAGTCTATTTTTTCTAATATGAATATAGTTAGTCGAGCTTTCTTTTGACTTATATTTGTGTGGAATATCTTTTTCCATCCGTCACTCTCCCTCTGTGTGTGTTCCTGCCTCTGAAGTGGAGTCTGTTATAGGCAGCATATAGAGAGTTCCTGTTTGTTTATTAATCCATTCAACCTTTTTAGGTCTTTTGATAGAAGAATTCAGTTCATTTACATTTAAAGTAATTATTGAGGGGCACCTGGGTGGCTCAGTCGATTAAGCGTTGACTTTGGCTCAGTCGGTTAAGTGTTGACTTCGGCTTAGGTCATGATCTCACCTGACTTTGGCTCAGGTCATGATCTTTACCATTCCCGAGTTCGAACCCTATGTCGGGTTCTGTGCTGACAACTCAGAGCCTGGAGCCTGTTTCAGATTCTGTGTGTCTCTCTCTGTCTCTGCCCCTCCCCTGCTCATGCTCTGTCTCTTTCTGTCAAAAATAAATAAACATTAAAAAAATATATAAAAAAAACATTAAAACATTTTTAAAGTATTCATTGGTAGGTATGTACTTATTGCCATTTTGTTAATTGTTTTCTGGCTGTTTTGTTATTGTTGTTCCTCTTTATTTTTCTTTCTTGTTCTTTTCCTTTATTGTTTAATGGCTTTCTTTAATGGCATGCTTATATTCCTTTTTGTTTATCTTTTGTGTATGTACTATTATAGGTTTTGGCTTTGTGGTTAGAAATATGCAAATTGTATATAAAAGCTAATACCAAAATCTATAAAGAACTCATACCACTCAATAACAAAAAAAGCTGGTTAAAAAATGGGCAGATCTGAATAAATATTTTCCAGAGAAGATCTATAGATGGCCAACAGGTACATTAAAAGATGCTCAATATCATTAATCATCAGGTAAATGCAAACCAAACTACAATGAGATATCACCTCACACCTGTGAGAATGGCTTTTATCAAAATGACAAGAAATAACAAGTATTGCTGAGGATGTGGAGAACAGGGACCCTTGTGTACTGTTGGTAAGAATGTATGTTGGTATAGCTGCTATGGAAAACAATATGGGGCTTCCTTAAAACATTAAAAATAGGGGCGCCTGGGTGGCTCAGTCGGTTAAGCGGCTGACTTCAGCTCACGTCACCATCTCGCGGTCCGTGAGTTCGAGCCCCGCGTCGGGCTCTGTGCTAACAGTTCAGAGCCTGGAGCCTGTTTCGGATTCTGTGTCTCCCTCTCTCTCTGACCCTCCCCCATTCATGCTCTGTCTCTCTCTGCCTCAAAAATAAATAAACACTAAAAAAAAAAAAAAACATTAAAAATAGAATCACCATATGATCCAGAAATTCTACTTGTGAATATTTATCCAAAGGAAATGAAAACACTAACTTGAGAAGATATCTGCACCCTCATGTTCATTGCAGCATTATATACAATAGCCAAGACATATAAGCATCCTAAGTGCCTGTCAGTGGATGAATGGGTAAGTGAAATAAGTCAGAGAAGGACAAACACTGTATGATCTTATATGTGAAATCTAAAAACAAACAAACTCTTAGGTACAGAGAACAGATTGATGGTTGTCAGAGCCAAGTGGTAGGAAAAATGGGTGAAGGAGGTCAAAATGTAAAAAGAAAAGAAAGAAATTCAATACTAAAAATTTATTTGAAACCACCACTCTGTAGCACATCTTCATGGATATAAGTTTACATTATTGTTTGAATGAGATAACATTAAAGAGGAAAAATGGAATATCAAGTGGTATTTTAAGATAAAGTAATAGATTGATTATAACTAAAAAGAATTCTTATAGGTACATTAGTAAAGAGAGATAATTTGAATTAAAATATAAGGAAATTTTATAGGCTATTATAAAGGACTACATAGAAAAAGTAGAATAAGGTAAGAGGGATCAGGAATGTTTTGTGGGGAAGGTGCAACTTTAAATATATTTCTACTGCGAATATGACTTTTGAGCCAAGATGTGAAAGACAAAGGAATTTAGCCATGCGGATAATGGGGGAAGAGGGAAAATAGAGAGAGTGGACAGCCAATGCAGAGGTCCTAATGCAGAAGTGATGTGCTTGGTGCATTTCAGAAACTGGCTGGAGTACAGTAAGCAAAGGAAGAACAGAGGGATCACAGAGCAGTTATTTGGGCCATTTTAAGGACTTGGACTTTTACTCTGAGTGAATGAGGAGGCATCGTATGGTTTTGAGAAGTGACACAACTAGGCTTTTTAAAATTTTATTTTATTTTTTTAAGAATCACTCTAGCTGTTGCATTGAGAATAGACTGGGGGCAGGAATGAAGGGTGGAAGCAAGGAGACCAGCTAGAAGGCTAACTGCAGTAATCTACGTATAAAGAAAGCAACCCAGATATTAAATTTTATCACTTCTCCATCTATCCATAGCCCTTTAACTGCATTATAAAGTCCAAACTTCTCAGTATGGTGAAGAGTGGAAGCTTCCTGATTTGGTCCCTTCTTCTTACTCATATCTTACATTTTACTACTACTATCTACTCTAGTATATCTTACTATTGCTGTCTACTATTACTTACTACTACCACGTCTACACTCAAGAATCTCCTCCAGAAAACCATCCTTAACCCTTTTTTTCCCATCTGGGCTAGGCCTCTCTGTGTGTATAGTATTTATCACACTGTGTGGTAATTACTTCTTTGCTTATTGACCCAGACTTTACAGAGCCAGGCCTATACACAGTAAAAAAAAATAATTTTTAAAAACACAACTTCAGTACGCACTGAAATAAAAAGAAAAAAAAAATAAATACTTATTTCATGAAGAAACAGATATCACATTAAAAAAATAATACAATATGTCATGGTCCAAGTGGGCTATATTCTAGAAATACAAGGGCATGTCAATAAAATCCATTAGTAAAATTCATTAAAATCGCTTCTCAGCCTTTTGGCTAAAATCAAGTGTAGTAAAATTCATTAGAGATGCAGATAAAAAAATCATACAATTATCTTGATAATTCACACTACTTATTACACATTCATTTAAAAACCACCTGGTAAAATAAGAATTAATGGGTGCCTCCTTCCATAACATGATTTTATATATCTCACCAAAAATCACTAACTTCCCTAGAAGTCAGATTCACTAGAAGTCTTTCTGTTACATTCAGGAGTAATAAAATGGTCAATATCTACTCTATTATGTAATATTATATTGTAGGTATTAGCCAATCAGTTTGGCAAGACAAACAATCAGAGGCATAGAAATTGGAAAAGAAAGGAGTAAAACTGTTTGTTTTTAGATGAGTATATTCCACAGGAATGTATAGAAACATTGATACAGTGAAACATTTTTGTAAAATTCAATAGCCTTGTATATGCAAAATCAAAAACCAATTAGGATATATGTTGGAAGAGTATATCCAACTATATGTTGGAAGAGTATATTTACAGTAGCAAAAGAGAAAATGCCTCAGGGTAAGTGGATAAAAAAATGTGCAAAATATATATGAGGAAAACTATAAAACATCTTTGAAAGTCCCCCAAATAAACATTTGGAAAGACATACCATGTTCTTGGATAGAAAAACTCAGCACAAAGATTTAATTCTTCTTGAGCTAGTTTATATATCTAACCAAATTTCAATAAAAATGCCATTAATTATTTTTCCTGGGGTGGCACAAGTTGATTATATAGTTTATTTGGAAGGTTAAAGAGCAAGCAAAAATCATGAGGAACACCCTGGTAAAATAGCACTGGGAATCTCTCTATACTATATTATGGTAGAGAGTAGGAGAATAGACATTGTGAAGGTATACTGTTGACCCTCATAGGTAAAACAAACTGCTTTTATAGTTCCTTACAGATTGGTATTGAGAAAAAGACATTAGCCTTGTCAGTGGTTACGTAACAGATACCAGAGGTTGTGTCAGTTCGCTCTAGTAATAATCTAGAACAGTAGCTGCAATTGGAAGCACCACCTGATTAAGCTTACAGTAGTCTAGTCACTCTCCAAGATCCACCTGACATCTGCACAGGCCAAACTGGTGAATTAAATGGGAATGTGATAGGTATCACTCTTGTTGCTTCTTTCTAATTTTGATTGTAACAATAATCTCTGCAGTACCCCCAAGGATACAATATTGCTTCTGCTGTTAATATCTTGTTATACAGAGAAGTTCCAGGAGCTTCTTCCTATCCTTTTTTACTATAATGACCCTTAGCACATGGGTAAGAGAGTGGCTGTAGAGGTTCTTCCAGATGCCAGGTATGTTTAATGATTCCAGGTATGCATTCACCAGTGGAGAATTAACTACAGGGTGAGTGTGTGGACTAACGGTGCACTGTGAATCAAACTTGTGCTAAGACTTCACCTATCACTTGGCCTCTTTAAGTCCTGACTTTGACTCATGGGCCATAGTGGTGCTTTATGTCCCCAAGAATTAGCATTCATTCCCCTGGAGTTAGTGTATAGTAAGCTCTGAAAGGGCTGTATATTTATTTTTCTCCATGGCACGGTTACCCTATTAAAAAGGAACAGGCGCCTCTGGGGATGATTTGGTAGAAAATTTGTAGTTGCAGCAATACTACAAGGTCTTTCCTTAGAAGTACCTAGCTTCCCTTTCATCAAGGGCCTGTGGATTTGAGGAATGACTTAGATCTGAAAATGGGTGAGAGGACAGCAGCAGGCCCCCAGTAGACTGCAGGAAGCAGGCAGGTGGTGAAAAGTTTGCGGTAGAATGGTGGAAAACCAGAGCCAGTCTCTGCCGAAAGCTACTCTGGTGATGAAGAAATTTGCCAGAGAATGTCAGTAAGCCAGAGCTGGTTTGCTCAGGCCTCTGAGGTGAGGGCCACTTGGCCTCCCACACAATATTCAACTGACAGTTGCATCAATGAAGAAAAGCATACCAGAATGTATGCAATGACCTTGTAGTGTCCCTTCACTGTTCTATATTGATAAAGCCTCGCATTGTACCAGCTGGCCAGAGAGAAGTGTTATAGGGTCCCGATCCGGAATCCGAAAGCAAAGCAAGAAAAGTAGATTTAGAGCTAAGAAGTAGTAAATCAATTACAGTTGATAACTGGCACTGTTATATTTAGAGGATATAAGGAAACCAAGTCATTGTTTTGAAAGCTGTTAAGGGAAAGAATCAAGTCTTTTCTTCTGACTTTACTATATAAAATTTACCTCAGGTAAGCAAATAGTCAGTAAGGCTGGGTTTTTCTTTATCAAAGTTTTTTCAGCCAAGTAATGAAGAAGGAATGATAGACTATTATCATTTTGTGAAACATTAACATATTTAGGTCTTCATTGTTCAAAAGAAATATAATGTGGGTATACATGTAATTAAAAATTTTCTAATCACTACAGTAAAAAAGTGGAAGCAGATGAATTTAATTTCTGTAGCATATTTTATATAACAGTATTTCTAAAATATTGCCATTTCAACATGTAATCAATATAAAAATATTAACGAGATAGTTTATAGTCCCTTTTTTTGTGCTAAGCCTTTAAAATTTGGTGTGTATTTTATACTTACAGCTTATGTCTGTTTCAGTTAGCCCCATTCCATGTGCTCAATAGTCATACTTGGCTAGTGGCTACCATACTGGATAGTTTAGATGTAAGCAGTGATCATCAGTGGCATTAACATCACATTAAGAGAGGTAACCAGACATTATACATCTTCTGATACATACCTATGAAGTAGTTATACCAAAATAGACATACATGAATCTCTTTCAGATTTAACCACCTGTTTTCAAGAAGTACAGTGGAATAAAGTAGTATGTAAAATAACATTGTGGTGATACAGAAAGCAAAATCCAGACTATAGGATACTCTACACAATAAATGACTTGGTTTCTTTGAAAAATAAAATGCAAAGTCAGGGGAGACAGAACCAAAAGAGCTGTCACTGATTTATTAACTCATTGAAATATAAGGATATTCTTAAAAAACAAACAAACAAACATTAGACAATAGGAAGAATTTGAACATAGGCTAGGTATTTAATGATATGGAGAACTGTCTTTTTAGATGGAACCAAGAGTATCGTAGTTGTGTTTAGAAATGACTTGTAAAAATACATATTGAAATATATATATATATATATATATATATATATGAAATGGTATCATGTCTGTGATTTACTTCAAAATAATATGGGGGTATGAGTGATGGGGATAATAAATGAGATATGGGGATAATAAATGAAACAAGATTCACCATGAGGTGATGTTTGTTGTAGAATAGGTTTATGTGACAGTTCATTTTCATGTTCATTGTCATGTACTCCTTTTTTTACTTTTGAATTTGTTTGAAAATTCCATAATAATGTTTATTTTATTTTTAAACTTTACTAATTTTGAGAGAGTGAGAGAGAGTGAGAGTAAGAGAGAGAGAGAGAACATGCATGTGTGAATTGGGGAGGGGGAGAGGAGAGAATCCTAAGCAGGCTCTGTGCTGTCAGCATGAGCCTGATGCAGGGCTTGATCCCACAAACTGTGAGATCATAACCTGAGCCGAAATCAAGAGTCAGATGCTTAACTGACTTGAGCCACTCAGGCACCCCATAACAATTCAAAATCTATATAATACTAACTTTTTGGTTAGAATTAACTTTAGACTTTCAGAATACCTATACAAATATTACCGAGTTCCTATATACTGTTCACTTAGCTTGTGCCTGGTTTTCCCTGGACTTGGCCCCATGTGCCTTTTCCCTTTGCTACTTTTATTCTTTTCTTTTTGCTGTAATAAGCCATAACCATGAGTGTAACAAGTTCTGAGTCCTGTCAGCCCTTCTAGGGAATGATTGAGCATGAGGGTGGTCTTGGGGAAACAGTGCAGTGCCTAACTGATTAGACTGAGGTTGTGCATTTTTCCTAAGAATAACACACAAGTGATGTGCCCTTATCAGTACATCGTATCAGAGAGTAGTAGATGATGTAAATAGCTATGTCTTAGTTTCGGTGCTGTTCCTTCAACACTTGGTTAAGGTGGTGGCTGCTAGGTGTCTCCTCTGTAAAGGTGCTTTGTTGTTGTTTTTGTTGTTGTTAATAAATGCTTGGGGAAGATGGAGTCAGTCTATGCAAATATCTTGTTTCTTTTTACCCATTAGTTTTAGCTTCCATTGGTGGATCCTGCTTTGCAACAAATATTACTGCAGTGTTCTAATGGTAATTTTCTATTTCTAGAAAGTTTTTTTTTGTTTGTTTTGGTCTTTAAGTAGACTAAAACTATATACATATAGAAACAAGTTGATTTATTTGCAATGAAAAATATTCATAATTCGATAAATTTCCTTAGCTGCTTATTTTATTAAACATATTTTTAAAGAAAATGAGAGCTGTTTGTTAACTTTCTAAATACTCTAGATTTATCTTATTTTAGTAGATAGAAAAAACCATCCTTTTCAAAGTATTGCTGTGTTTTGGTGACAGATTATTACAACTCTGAGATTTCAAATTATTTTCTCCAAAATTACTCACCTTGTTTGATATAAGTTACGTTGACAATACACAGAAATCCTTTTTTCTTATGAGGGATCAGCCTCACTTTATAACATAAAACTATTCATGTTAAATAACCGAAGTAAGATTCTCCTGAGAAAAAGAGCCAATGTGGTGATCAGTTTTCTCTTTCTGTATTATCTTATGTATTTATAGTGATCCTATTCTTTTCAACTATTTTAGAGCAGTTACTGGTTGTTTACACTGGTTGTTTTATTTCCTTCTTTGAAGTGATATATTCTGGAGATGATAAAGTTTATTTAATACTGAAATTCATTCTATGGTAGCAAATGTGAATATAAGTTCAGTATTAGAATGTAGCTTAAATAAGGTATTTTTAGATCTTTGGGGAAAATGGAGAAGGGTACCAACAAAGTGTTAATACATTTCCAGGCTTTTAGTAAGCAGTTTATATTTATTTTTTCAGTTCATCACAATAAGATTATAAAGTAGGTTTTGCTATCTTCATTTGAAGTAAGTAAACTAATTTAAAGTGGTTCAGTAACTTGCCTAAAATCACATGGCTATTAAATAAATGACTCAGTATTCAAATTCTTGTCTTACTCCAAGACTTAACTTTCTGTATTATAGTTCTGATTTTCAGACTGCTCCCTGAATAATATTTTGTTTGAATAAGGATTCTATACTTCCCTTTTGTGTACTTTTTATATAAAAGATGACTAAAGTAATCTTCTTCTATTACTATTTCAGATTAAAACTGTTGGTACAGCTTTGTGAAATTTAGCATACCTTTATGTGCTTGGATATTGAAGGGTTAGCCTGTAATGCCTGATTATTTCCTCTTAGACATTGCTTCTGTGGTCTATGTATTTTTCTCCGAATGAAAGGTAATGCTTCTCCATTTGCCTGGCATGTAAATGGAAGAATAGGGATAAAAATCTATTTTTCTTTAGAACTGTAACTCTAGAAAATTAATCTCTAATCACTATTAAGTAACCACTCTTTAAAGTTTGAAAAATTGACACATAAATTTTAAGTAAATGCTGTCAAACTTTAGTTGTTAGCTATTGGCAATCTAATCTTACCTTGGAATTCTTGAAGAACTATTTGATGGTAAGTTTTCTCTCAGCCTTGTCAATAGATCTGGTTCATTTAACTACAGTACTGTTAAAAAAATTTTTTTGCAGTGGTGGTGCCTTGGGTGGCTCAGTTGGTTGAGCATTGGACTTTTGATTTCCACTTAGGTCTTGATCCCAGGATTCTGGGATCAAGCCTGTGTTGGGCTTTGTGCTGAGTATGGAGCCTGCTTAAGATTCATACATTCAGGGGCGCCTGGGTGGCTCAGTCGGTGGAGCGTCTGACTTTGGCTCAGGTCATGATCTCACAGTCTGTGAGTTTGAGCCCCGCGTTGGGCTCTGTGCTGACAGCTCAGAGCCTGGAGCCTGCTTCCGATTCTGTGTCTGCCTCTCCCCTGCTCACACTCTGTCTCTCTCTCTCTCTCTCTCTCTCTCAAAAATAAACAAACATTAAAATTAAAAAAAAAATTCATTCATCATTCATTCATTCTCTCTCTCCCTCTCCCTCTCTCCCCCACCCCCTTGTCTTCCCCCCATTCATGTGCCCTCTCTTTCTCTCTAAAATAAAATAATAATAAAATAAATTGTTTTTAAACTTGAGTATACCTGATACACAACGTTACATTACTTTCAGGTATACAACGAAGTGATTTAGCTTCTCTATAGGTTATGCTATGCTCACCCCAAGTGTATATCATATGTCACCATACAACGCTATTACAGTGTCATTTGTTGATTCATTTGTTTTTAAAATTCCACATTTGAGTGAAATCATATGGTATTTGTCTTTCTCAGTTCATCCATGTTGTTGCAGATGGCAACATTTTTATGGCTACAAAATAATCCACTCTGTGTGTGTGTCTGTGTGTGTGTGTGTGTGTGTGTGTGTGTGTGTACACAGACACACACGTACATCTTCCTTCTCCTTTTGTCTATCGATGGACACTTAGGTTGCTGTTGTACAAATAATGCTGCAGTAAACGTAGGGGTACGTAAATCTTTTTGAATTAATGTTTTCATTTTCTTTGGGTAAATATCCAGTAATGGAATTTTTTGGATCATATGGTATTTCTAGATTTTGAGGAACCTCTATGCTGTTTTCCGCAGTGGCTGAACCAATTTACATTCCCATGATCAGTGCAAAAGGCTTCCTTTTTCTCCACATCCTTGCCAACACTCATTATTTCTTGTGTTTTTGATTTTAGCCATTTTGACAGATGTAAGGTTCTAATTTGCGTTTCCCTGATGAGTGATGTTAAGCATCTTTTCATGTGTCTGTTGGCCATTTGTGTGTCTTCTTTGGAAAAATGTCTATTGAGGTTCTCTGCTTATTTTTTTTTTAACGTTTATTTATTTTGAGAGAGAGACAGACAGCATGAGCGGGGGAGGGGCAGTGAGAGAGGGTGAGAGAAAAATCACAAGCAGGCTCCATGCTGCCAGTGCAGAGCATGACATGGATGGGACTCTATCTCACAACTATGAGATCATAACCTGAGAGCTAATATCAAGAGTTGGACACTTAACTGCCTATTTGCTCATTAAAAAAAAAAACATAATGTTTGTTTATTTTTGAGAGAGAGACAGAGAGAGTGAGTGTGAGCAGGGGAGGGCAGAGACAGAGGGAGACCCAGAATCTGAAGTAGGCTCCAGGCTCTGAGCTGTCTGCACAGAGCCTGTCACAGTGCCCAAACTCATGAACCATGAGATCATGACCTGATGCAAAGTCGAACGCTCAATGGACTGAGCCACCTAGGTGCCCCTGTTTGCTCATTTCTAAATTAGATTTTTTTGGAGTTGTGTAAGTTCTTTATATATTTTGGATATTAGCCCCTTATGGGTATATCACTTGCAAGTATTTTCTCTCATTCAGCAGGTTGTCTTTTTGTTTTGTTGATGGTGTCCTTTCCTGTGAAAAAGCTTTTTATTTTGATGCATATAGTTTATTTTTGCATTTGTTTAATTTGCCATAGGAAACATATCTAGAAAAATGTTGCTACAGTCGATATCAGAGAAATTATTGCCTGTGTTATCTTCTAGCATATTTATAGTTTGGGGTCTCACCCTTAGATCTTTAATCCAAGTTGAGTTTATTTTTGAATATGGTGTTAGAAAGGGGTCTACATTCATTCCTTTGCATGTAGCTGTCCAGTTTTTTCCAGCACTGTTTATTTATGTATGTATGTATGTATGTGTGTGTGTGTGTGTGTGTATATATGTATGTATGTATGTTTATTTTGAGAGAGACAGAGACAGCACGAGTAGGGGAGGGGCAGAGAGAGGGAGACAGAATCGCAAGCTGGCTTGGCACCATCAGCACAGAGCCTGATATGGGGCTCAAGCTCACGAAAGCATGAGATCGTGACCTGAGCTGAAACAAAGAGTTGGATGCTTAACTGATTGAGCTACCCCGGTGCCCCTCTCAGCACCATTTATTGAACAGACTGTCTTTCCTGCATTGTATACTCTTACCTTCTTTTTTGTAGATTAATTAACCATATAAGTGTGGGTTTGCTTCTGGGCTTTCTATTCTTTTCCATTGATCTGTGTGTCTATTTTTACGCCTGTACCATACTGTTTTATTTCTACAACTTTGTAGTTTATCTTGAAATTTGGGATTGTATTCCCTTAGCTTTGTTCTTTCTCAAGATTGCTTTGGCTATTCAGGGTCTTTTGTGGTTCCACACAAATTTTAGTATTATTTGTTTTAGTTCTATGAAAAACATTGTTGGTATTTTGGTCGGGATTGCATTGAATCTGTAGATTGCTTTGGGTAGTATGGGGATTTTAACACTATTAGTTCTTCTGTTCCATGAGCATGAAATATTTTTACATTTGTTTGTGTAATCTTCAATTTCTTTTTTTTTAAGTTTATTTATTTTGAGAGAAAAAGAAGGCGTGAGTGGGGGAGGGATGAGAGAGAGAGAGAGAGAGAGAGAGAGAGAGAGAGAGAGAATCCCAAGCAGGCTCCATGCTTTCAGCTTCAGAGCCCGACTCAGGGCTTGATTCCATGAACTGTGAGATCATGACCTGAGCTGAAATCAAGAGTCAGATGCTTAACCAACTGAGCCACCCAGATGCCCCCATCTTCAATTTATCAATGTTTTATAGTTTTCAGAGTAGAAGTCTTTTACTTCCTTGGTTTTATTGAATTTATTCCGAGGTATTTCATTTTTATTTGGTGCAACTGTAAATGGAATTTTTTATTTTTTTATTTTTTTCTGCTACTTTGTTATTAGTGTATAGAAATGCTATTGAGTTTTGGATATTAATTTTGTATCCTACAGCTTTACTGAATTCATTTATTGGTTTTTAAAAGAATTTTAATGTTTATTTATTTTTGAGAGAGAGAGAGCATGAGCAGGAGAGGGGTAGAGAGAGAAGGAGACACAAAATCTGAAGCAGGCTCCAGGCTCTGAGCTGTCAGCACAAAGCCTGGTGTGGGGCTCAAACCCACGAACCAAGAGATCATGACTTGAGCTGAAGCCAGATGCTTAACTGCCTGAGCCACCCAGGTACCCCCATTTATTAGTTTTAATAGTTTTTGGTGGAGTTTTTAGGATTTTGTATGCATAGTATGTAATCTCCAAATAGTGACAATTTAACTTTTTCTTCATCAACATGGATGCCTCTTATTTCTTTTTCTTCTCTGATTGATGTGGCTAGGATTTCCAGTCCTATGTTGAATATAAGTGGTGAGACTGGAAATCCTTATTTAACTAT